>NC_071667.1:65086538-65391153 GCF_028554725.1 Zeugodacus cucurbitae
GTTCGCCTCCGTATGATATAAAAAAAAAATTCTGCCTCGATAGTAAAATTTTTAATTTTTTATTATGCCCTGGTGGAAAAGTTCGATTTATGGAAGGAAATTTGTATGAACTTTGACTTTTGACTAAGTAAAAAAAAATGGTATTTTTTTCAACCAAAGAGATTGTAAGTCATTGTATAGTAAATATAGTCAAGAATACTCAGTTTAAATTTGATCGGAGATATTCTCGTTGAGTTATGATGTCAGCAATGTCGTTTCGAGAAAAACGCGTTTAAAGTATCGACTATAGCGGCTTATACCTGCGAAAGGTGGCTCTTTAGAACGCTGTCATTAGAAAACTATGCAAGATACACAAAATATTTTTGCAAATATAAACTATCGAATAAGCACAAAATAAAAACAATCGATTTTTGAAAGTGTCACACTGGTATAGCCCCTTAATTGAGCTGCTACATATTGACAACGGTTCATTTATATATTAAATTAGCCCAGATGTAGGCAACAATTTATATTTCAAAATAAATAACGTTGCCTACATTTAGGCACGCTACAAAATAATTCTCCCTAACCCACTAATGTTTTATATTTATAAAGAATTTCGTATTTGTGGCGAGTATAATTATTGCATACTAGCAGACCCGGGCACACGTCTTGTGACTAAGATATACTATCAATCTTGGCTTCGATGACGATACAAAGAAGAGACAGAAATCTGTTTGAAATGTTATTAATGTCCCTATTCCCGTTATGCTTTGATAATGAAAATGAGTGAAATCGGTTCAGGAATTATCACGGTCCTCACTTACAATATATGATGATTTTCGTTATTCTATTCTTCTATATGAATATATGGGTCAGTATTGTGTGTTATCTTAATAAAATTACATCAATGAATTCCGAGAGTATAAAATGTTCGGTTGCATCCAAACTTATCCTCTCCTTACTTGTTACAAATTGTTTTGGGCTATCGACACAACCTTATACAATTGAACAATGACAAAAATATTTTAACAAAGCAACAATGGCTACCTTCGAAAGATTATTATTTTTTGTTTTCATTTTTTTTTTTTTAATTTTGTTGTCAACTCATATAAAGTTCTGTTATTGCAATCTTCCGCGCAATTATTGTATATTTACTTACTTTCTAAACCTTTCTTGGCCATGCTCGAATATTTCAAGACTAAGACTTAGCCAGATCGATGTGGCAGTTCTCGACTTTTTGCGAGACTAACGAACAGCAATTCGTTTTTATATCTATATACTATAAAATGTTTGTATGGGAGATTAGAAAAATGTGAATTTTAGACTTTTTCAGGCAATTTTTCTCTCCGTAAGAACCATCCTCAATCCCCCTGGAATACACACACAAGAAATAGTAAAATCGGTCCAGCCGTTTAGGAGGAGTTCAATGACACACAAGAAATAGTAAAATCGGTCCAGCCGTTTAGGAGGAGTTCAATGACTAACACACGTAGAGAAGATTTATATATATAAAGATAAATGTATATTTTTCAATCTTTCTGAGAGATTTTCTTAATATTTTTTTCCGTAAGAACCTTGTACAGAGTATTAGAAAACTACAAAAAAAAATCAGCCAAATCGGTCAAGCCGTTTTCATGCTATGTCGTGACAACGGAAAACGGGTTTAATTTTTATATGTATAGATTAGTACTAGTAAAATTATATAACAAAATTCGTTGCCTATAAACAGGCGCATTGTTAAATACTAAAATTTATCTCATACTATATGGCAGAAACAGATGTTAAAGCAGATCTTTAAGTCCAGTTGGTTGCTTTTTAAAAATTATTATTTATACATTTCCGGAGACTTAAGAAACTTCTCCGCCTTAAATAATGCAAAATTTACACACAAAATTCATAATGTCATTAAGAGTTTCTAAAAAAATTTAATATTGTATGTATTGCAAAATAATATAAAATTATGAAATAAAGACTAATATTAATAAAAAAATTTGAATATTATCTAAAAATACTCTTTTTTTCACTCGTGTACAATTGCGCCGTATCTTCTTTATTTATTAAAAAAACAAAAATTTAAACATGTCAGCTCAGCACATGTATTTCCCAGTATTAGTATTTATATTAATATCTATCTTATGCTACACAAACATACAAACATATATAAATACTTATGCTGCTGGCAATATGACACAGTTATAAGCATGTATGCTATTTGCATCTTATGCGCAACGGCAATGAAGCAAATGGTTACGGAAGCCTCAATTCCATCTAATTACGCATCTAATATGACGTTATAGAGCAAAGTTTAACAACAACAACAACAACACTTTAGCATGTATACAAAAAACAACAAATATACAAATACATATATGAATGTTATGATATAACACATACATATGCATAGAATTCACAAGCAAAGGCAAATTTGCACACACAGAGAGAATTGCTGTTTGTATAACTCTAGTGTATGGCTGTATGGGTAAATATAAATGTGTGTGTATATGTTTGCATATGCCGACATACGTCGGTTCATTACAAATGCACAATATTTGTTTTGCCCGCACACACACGCAGGCACATTGCTTCTGCTGCTCTTTGCTGCGCACACATCGAGTTCAATGTGTCGGCTGAGGTTTACGTCGCATTAACAGCTTCCTGGAAGCAGGATATGAGCACATTAATGCCGAAGCACAAGCCAGGCAAGGCATATATGGTATATGTATGTGTGCATACGCCCACATAAAGGTAGAGACTATGCCTAGCGGCAACTAAAGTCGATGTGTGAACGCCAACATATGTGCATGTATGCTTTCGCCAAAGGACATTCAACTCGAAATGTGGTTGGTAACATATACACTTCAAGCAACACAAACAGTCAAAGTAAGTCTACGCTCTTGTAAACACACACACACCTACTCCCACATAGAAACTCATACAAGTGCATGTATTTGTGTTGTTGTTGCAATTGTGGTTATGGCTACATGATGCGCTGTTGTTGTAATGTCAATTTGCCACTATAATTTGTGCTTCGGTTAGCGCCGCAGGCAACAAGCAAGCAACGGCTCAATGCTGGCCAAAGCAACAGCCCGATGAAGCCTAGCGTACAGTGTATACACCTGACTTACTTCGGCACATACATACATACTCATATATACAGTATATATATATATAACTGTACAGTTATATATATGTATTTTCTGCATATTTTTGTGGCAATACATAAAATTAAAGTAGGCGTTGAAAGCATTAACAACTTTGTTGCTGTAGATTTTCGCATATTTTACGTGGCAATCCATCAACGGTGCTCTGGCGCCTTAAAATATGCAATACTTTTTCACACTTTCATTTCTATATGAACTGTTAATGAATATTTGCCAGACAAAGTGCAACTCTGCATCATCGTCGTGCAAATAAGTTGCAATGTCACTGTTTCAGTTTTATTTATCTCCTCGTGATGCTCAATTTGAAAGCTTGCAAAATAAATATATTTTTTACTCACTTGTCTTTGTTCTTGCTGTTGTTGTTGTTGATTTTATGCAAATGACAGTTTTGATTTTGAATTTTTAATGAACGCAGTCATTTGCCCCTCAGCACGATGGTATTTTATGCATTCTAAAAGTGACCGTTCTGACAGCTGGATGTGCCATTGCAATCCCGCCAACCCTCTAATCCACAGTTGAGGCACTCAGTTGGTCCATGGTACCATTTTGACCAGCTCAAATTTATTAAGTTTCTGCGTAGTTTCTCTAAGCGCTTATCTTGCACGTACTACATTTACATACATACATACATACACACGGTGTTGCAAGTATTACCTCGTTGTATATATGTTTATAAATATTTCCTCGTTGCATGTATGTATTTGAATATATGCAGTTGTACGTATAGCTTTGCTTGTGCGCTTGACACTTTTGCTTACTCTGCCGGTTGTTGACAATTTCACAAATTAAGTTGCAAACTTTTGTGCATTTTGCACTTTAGCTATACAACTGTGGCACATGCAACACGACAATTTATTATTGCGCACAAATTGTTGACGGAAATGATTTGAGGAAATTATTTGAATGACATTTGCGATTACGTCAGTATTTACGGAAATGTGGATGTCAAATTTTGTTGTCAATTAAGTTTACAGCATTTCTCCATTAAATGAGATTTATTCAAATAACTGAAATTTATAGTTGCTTTAGAGAGCTAGCTAGATATTAGTAATGAATAAGATCGCAGTGCTTCTCTTTTGGAAGATCCCACATTTGTATTATGGCAGATTAGTTTTTTAGACTTGATTAACTTGACTTGATTGGCTGTGAAGAACCTTTCCAATCGAATAAAAAGTTTTTTACTTTCAAAATCTATTGAGACTTCTCCATTGAGACTAATCAATATATTCTTCAATTACCTTATTTGCTAAACATATTCTTAAAACTACCTAAAATCTATATGGGAGATCCAAAATGTGAGTACGTTTTAAGCGTCTAACATCCATACTGTTGTCCAGTAAATTTATTGCCAATGAGTTTTCATGATTAGACAGTCTATTTAGGTATTTTCGAGAGGCTATGCCAATTTCGTCTTTAACAAAATGTATATTTAAGTCTTTGTGGATGTCGAAGTTGCTTATATACCAAGGAGCACTTACAATGCTTCTTAAAGTTTTCGATTGATATCTTTGGAGGATTTAAATGTTCGATGTACTCGCCGTCCCCCATAACTGCATTGCATATGTCCATACTGGTTTCAGAATTGACTTGTTAAGTCGTACTTTATTTTCAAGGCTAAGTTGTGATCGCTGACCTAAAAGTCAGTACATTTTTTTAGTTTTAAATATCAGTTGCTTCGTTTTCTCTTTTATATGTGTCTTCCAAGTGAGTCGTCTGTCCCAATAAAGACCAAGGTATTTGACAGGTTCACTTTCAGGTATTGTAGAGCCATTTAATGTTACAGGGAGACATTTCCCATTCCTTAATGTAAACGTTGTCTGAACGGATTTCTGTGTATTTACCTCTATCTTCCAATTCTTTAACCATTTTTCGACAATATTAAGTTGTTCTTGTAAGTGTATTGAGACATCACTAGAATTAAAACTTGTGGCAATAAACGCCGTAGCATCAGCTTAAGTTGCTACCTCTAAACCACTAGCGATCGGCAGATCAGCTGTAAATATTGTATATAACACAGGTCCTAAGACGCTTCCTTGGGGAACTCCAGCGTCAATCGAATATAATTCAGAAGATGCACCTTTTTCCTGGACATAGAACTTACGATTGCTTAATAATGATTTTATAAGTAAATAGTAAGGCGCCCCCCATGCCCCCTTCTAAACCCAAACTGGTGTTCAGGTAAAATATTTTGGTCCTCTAAAACAGGTAATATTCTCTTTAAAAGTATATTTTTAAATACTTTAGAGAAGGTCGCCAGTAAACTAATTGGACGGTATGAAGAAGGACGGTTTTCAGGTTTATTGGGTTTCGGAATCATTATTCTTTCAGCGCATTTCCATCGACTTGGATAAATAGACTGGAGCTAAGATCGAAAGAAATCGTTGTATAAATTAAATCGATAAATCAATCAAAAATTATGAAATAATAAGAGAGATACACATATCAGACAACTGAAAGTTAAAGCCTTAACATGGGTAATTGGTCTTTAAAATAAGCATGTAATTCATCTTTTCTGTAATTTTGTGTAAGCTGAGGCCTAGATAAGTAGAAATAAAACAATTATGCTATTAATATAAGAGTACAACTTCATACTAAGCTTTCGAGGCAATTCAGCGCTTTATTCAGCTATAATAATCTTAAGCTGAATAAGTGCTGAATATGTAAAGACTGTTGAAAAGGCTGATATAGTACTGTAGATTCACAATCAAAATAATAGTATATTACCATTTCGAAAACATACCCGTTCATTTCCCAGACAAGAAAACCTAGGATGCTATCAGATAACTAATCTGAGAGGACTTTTGCAGCACACCCTTGCATTTACTGCTGTTTTATCAAAAAGTCAAATTGATTTCAGGCACAGTTGAAATTCTTAGCTACTAAATATAGAAATATAGGTCTCAGAACAGTGTTTTTGACCTTGAGGTGACAAGCCTCGAACAAATTGTATTCTCCAACCAATAAGCTTCTTCCTACTTAAATCCTTCTTACTAAAATCACATCTCATTCAAAAAATTCGTTTTCCACATCACTTAAGTTTATTATCCGAATATTATAAGTTATTTAATTAGGCGCTTTTAAATTTAATTATTATATTTATACAATTCTTTTTGCCCGCACGTCACGCCAACTTGAATTACATAATTACGCTGATACTTTCAAGAGCAGTAATAAGTAAGAAAACCGGCTGAAAAAATTCGAAACAACAAATGTTCATGCTTGAGTGCGGCGCGAAGCTCCAAAAAAGTGCACCAAAAAGCACACGAGCCTCAGACTAGAAACAAATACACAACAAATGGTAAACATGGAAAGAAACAAGTGGGTTACACTAAATAAATAAGTATGTGTGATGTGTGTGTGTGAATGGAAAAATCAAATCAAAGATAAACACATTGAAAAGTGAATTAAATGTTACATTAAAAGCGAAAAAGCGGCGAATAATGAAGTGCTTGTATGTACAACAACTATATACACTTATGTGCTTGTCTGTCTGTATGTCAGCGTATATTAGGCGCGTAATTAAATACGTAATGTGCAACGACTTGAATTAACTGCCGTAATTGTGGCGTTCGTTGTAGGCGTGCTTTTGATTTAGTTGTTGTCTGTTGTCTAGTGCTGGTAAACAGTTTGGTTTTTGTGGTGGTGTTGATGGCAATGGTAATGCCGAGTGATTTTCAAGTTCAAGTTCAAGTTGCTAATGAAAAGAGTACATGCACTTGAACTGCATAGGAAAAATAGTAGAAAAATATAAAAATAAAAATAGACATAATAAATAATAAAAAATACTCAAATAAAATTGAAAAATTGAAGAATAGAAAAAAAAAAATTTTTAAATTGAACTAATACAGCGAGTAAAGTAAAAAAATTAGAAAATGCATAGAAAAATTATTCAAATTAATTTCATATAAATTTTTCAATTTCATCTATTTAGTTGAACCTAGAGGATATGACTTTCACATCTTTTTAAGTTTGAAATTTAGCTTCAAAAATAAGATTTTGCATTATTGAACTTACGGTTACTTTCAACTTACTGCATAGTACAGCGAAGAGAGAGAATGATGCAACATTTCTGATAGTACAGAGTAAAAAACGCCAAGAATTGCCAACTATTTCGCTTACCACTTCAACATATGGCTTCGAATAAGCACTCTCATCCATGATCTTGTTGTTGTTAGTTCATTATCTTAGAATTAGAAAACCTCAAATACGAAAACCTTACCTCACATACCCATTTTGATAATGAACCTAATTCTCTTAGAACATTTCTCTGAGAGATTAATGTGAGAACACGATACTCTCTCAACACTTCGTCGTTCAGTGAAGAATTTCAACAAGACCGAAAGAGTAGTCCCTAAAGGAATTATTCGATAAGGTATTACATTGTTCTGCTTTTTCCCGCATGGATAAGGAGGCGAAGCGAATGGGTCTGGAGGTGAATGAGAACAAGACGAAATATCTCCTGTCATCAAACAAACAGTCGGCGCATTCGCGTCTTGGCTCCCACGTCACTGTTGACAGTCATAACTTCGAGGTCGTAGATAATTTCGTATACCTGGGAACCAGCATCAACAACACGAACAATGTCAGCCTCGAAATACAGCGCAGAATCACTCTTGCCAACAGGTGCTACTTTGGACTGAGTAGGCAATTGAAGTCCTTTCTCGACGAACCAAAATCAAGCTCTACAAGTCGCTTATCATTCCCGTTCTGCTTTACGGTGCAGAAGCCTGGACGATGTCAACATCAGATGTGACGACACTAGTAGTTTTCAAGAAGAAAATTTTGCGCATGATTTATGGTCCTCAGAACATTGGCAACGGCGAATACCGCAGACGATGGAACGATGAGCTGCACGAGTTATACGACGACATTGACATAGTTCAGCGAATAAAAAAACAGCGGCTACTATGGCTAGATCATGTTGTTAGAATGAACGAAAGTGCTTCAGCTCTTAAAGTGTTCGATGCAGTACCCGCCGGAGGAAGCCGAGGAAGGGGAAGGCCTCCACTCCGTTGGACTGGTTACACTTGGAATCTCCAACTGGCGCCGGACAGCGAAGGAAAGCGCTCTCATCGATTCGGCTATACCCGGCTAAACGGTTCAACGCCAATTACATACATACATACATTACAATCTGATGATGTTACAAATTCGGCCATAGACCACGCTGGTTAGAAGATCACGAGAGTATTTAGGAACTATTTAATGCTATCACAATTCCAAAAACCACAATAACATGAATATGACCGTGAAAAAATTAGGGGATGAGTTAAAATTGTAGGCTCACTCCCCTTATGAAGTTTGACCAGCTAAAAGTTAGAATAGATCACAAAAAATCACGAAAAATTTGCTCCCCACAACTTTTCACACACAAAAGTTTCGAATTTATTGAATTGCCGCAAATTTTCAGTCGCTGGGAGTTCTTCGCAGCAGATCTTCCCAATTACAAAGCAACAGTGATGCAGCACAATAAAACAACTACAACAGCTGACAATGATTGTAAAACAATAAAAATGCGGCAGCAAAGTAGTAAATTAATAACAAAAACAACAACTAAGAATGATAAGTGCGGGAAATGAAAATAGAGAGAAAGCCAGCGACAAATGACGAAGTCACCTTTTGACCCACTTTCCTTGATGTGCTTAATGTGCATAATGATCTCCACAACTGTCTGTCCGAACAGGCGATACACAAATGATAGCCGCCGTCATGTTGCAACCGCAAATGCAGAAAACCGAACAGCTGCCACAAATATCACATATCGGCGGTGTCTCTATATTGATGCAGAAGTATGGATATAAGTATGTATGTAAATACATAAGTACGCAGATAAGTATGTAAGTAGGTGCCTAAGTGAAGATCAATAGATGCGCATCAGCTTTCCGGCGGTAGAGAAAAAGCGAAACCGCAAACAAATGTGAGAGCGCACAACAAAGTAAAAGAACAGTGAAATGTAAAAAACAACAACAACTTATTTGAATAATGACATGTTATTGCAGCAAAGATCGGTGGCAAGATCAGTGACAAGAGAATAACCGCGGCAATAAGAAAAGACAGCACTAAGAAGAAAAGCAACCGCAGAAGCATATGCTGCGACAAGCGACGTCAAATCAATCGTATAAGCATCACATCACTGCCACATTTGAGTGACTTGATCACATGACGATCACTCGACGTCGACAGCGGTGCAACAGCCACAACGGAAGTGACAGCGTAGGCAAATCACCAAATCGAATGAAGATAAATGGCTGGCGAAAAGAAGATTTCCAAACGATTACGGTAATGTAAAAAATAGGAACAAAAACAACGAATAATGACAACAAAAACACAAATCCCAGCGCTGTGGCAACCAGCTGTTGCGCTCGTTTGTCAGCAAACATTGTGGCTTCTACACTATTTTATTTGGCATTTATTGTGCTTAGTACTTGCAACATTTTATGTCAAATGTGAAAATTGAGCTGCCAACACGTACAGCGGCCAAAAGAAAGCACTGACGGCAGCGGCTGAAGTAAGGAAAGCGACTCGCTCACCAAGCGCAGTTACTTGTGTTCGACTGTGGTAAGGTGGCTAAGTGCCACAGTCAATTTGCGACGCTGAGTCATTTATTGCTGCGCTTTGCATGCACTTGCTTGCCACAAATTGTTGCTGCATAATTTTTTTTCTCTTTCGGTAAAGGTACAGTTTTTTCTACTACAGACTTTGGTGTGAAAAAAATTTACGGCCACTCTGCTGCTGCTACATCGCTTTCTTCTGCGTTGACTTCGTGTGTAACACTCGTTCTCACATTTATTTATGCAACAAATGCACATTTGTATTGCGGGTATTAAGCGAAAGAGTGATTGCTTTTTTATTGCGTGAAAATGTTTGCGGCATGTTTTGGCATTAGAAATGCTTAGATTTTCATGTAATGGAGGGTATATAGAATGATGAATGTGTTCGTGGTAATTGCTGTGAAATGGTGAAAAGATTAAATTGTAGTTGTGGAGAAATGTTTTTGATATTTATATAGACAAATAGAAGGGTTTGGGAGTCAAAAGTCGGGGTTAAATGAGTGAGCAAAGCATGGTGAGAAGAGTATCGATTGAAATGTTGCTCGAAAACTATTTACGATACGTTATGTTAAGTTAAGTTACGTTATATTAGATTTTAATGTTATGTTATGTTATATTATGTTTTGTTATGTTACAATGTTACAATGTTACGATATGTTATCTTATGTTATGTTATGTTATGTTATGTTATGTTATGTTATGTTATGTTATGTTAAGTTATGTTATGTTACGTTATGTTATCTTATGTTATGTTATGTTATGTTACGTTATGTTATGTTACGTTATGTTATGTTACGTTATGTTATGTTATGTTATGTCATGTTATGTTATGTTATGTTATACTACGATAAATTTTGAATTTCATTAAATTTTTTTTAATTTCTGATTTTTGATCCTACAGAGCCTATAAGAACAAATAACGTTTGTCAAGATCCGGCGGAAGACCTGTGACGACGAATACCGATCAAATCATGGAAAACATCGAGTTAGACCGGCATGTGGCATCTTATGACATCGCCCAGGAGATGGGACTTAGTCGCCAAACCATTTTAAACCATCTGCAGAAGGCTGGCTACACAAAAAAAAAACTTGATGTTTGGGTGCCGCATGATTTGACGCAAAAAAACGGAACAAACTCGACCCATTTTTGAAGCGAATGGTGACTGGCGACGAAAAATGGATTACAATACGACAATATCAAGCGAAAACGGTCGTGGTTGTAGGCCGGTGTATCGTCCCAAGCCGGGATTGACGGCCAGGAAGGTGCTGTGTGCTGTGTGTTTGGTGGGATTGGAAGGGAATCATCCACTATGAGTTGCTCCCATATGATCAGACGCTTAATTCTACCATTTACTTCGAACAACTGGACCGCTTGAAGCAGACGATCGACCAGAAGCGTCCAGAATTGGCCAACAGGAAGGGTGTAGTGTTTCACCAGGACAACGCCAGACCACAGACTTCGTTGATGACTAGTCAGAAGCTACGAGAGCTCGGATGAGAGGTTTTATCATATCCACCATATAGCCCAGACATAGCGCCAAGTGATTACCATCTGTTCCTGTCCATGGCGAACGCTCTTGGTGGTGTAAAGTTGAACTCAAAAAAGGCTTGTGGAAAGTGGCTGTCCGAGTTCTTCGCAAATAAGGAGGGGGGCTTCTACGGGAGGGTATTATGAAGTTACCGTCTAGATTGAAACAGATTATCGAACGAAACGGAGCATATTTAAATCAAATACGATCACTGTAACACTTTTTATAAAGCACTGAATAAAGGGCAAAAAAGGGAAAGGAGCCATTTGCCAGCCTAATATATGTATGTATGTATGTTATGCCTATGTAATGATTGCATTATAAATCAATAACAAGCAAATATTTTCTTGAAAATTTGAATATTCGATTAATTCATAAATCTCTGTGTTTGTAATGCAACCTTCAGTTGAATTCAGTTAGGAAATTGCATATGTAATCTAGAAATTAATCTTACTGCCTACTAACTGCATGCATTATACATGAAAAAGGCATTGGAGCAGCGGCAAATGCAGCACACGCTCACACCAACACACATACAAACACCCAGCAAATGCATACATTTGAATATGCCATGGCAATACATTGTATCGAATGCACATAACTGTAATTTGATACACATACACACACACGTACGCATATGCTTGTAAAATTGCTAACACATAGCATTACACTTGTAAAACCGCCGTAATTAAGGTCAAATCAAATAACCGACCATAACCGCCTATAAATATGCAATGAATTTTCAAATTCTGCACCAACAACAACAATGTATTGTATTGCAAACGCCAAACTCGAACAATAGCCACATAAATTACAAATATTAAGTGAGAATTTGCAATAATTTGGCAAACACATGTGTATAAATGTATGTGTATGTGTGTGTGTTAGTGCGCGCGGAGAATTGATTTTGATTGTTCGAAATTAGCCCGAGTGCCTATTTTGTGAATGTTATTACATTCTGATTTTGGCATAAATATTTCAAAATATTTTGGGGAAGAAATAATTTCATATGCTTACGCACTATTTGAATATTTATAAGCTCACTGTAATATGAAGCCAGGAAATTGCGGATTTTACAGTATTTTTCGAAATTTCAAAATCATTATTTATTGCCTGAAACCAATGCGAATGCACACACACACACATTAATTCACAATTGCGAAATTTTGTTTTCAAAATCATTTATTTTTTTTTTTTGCTGGCCTTTGATTACAACGAATTTCCACTTGTCACGTGTTTTGCAGTTTTCGCTCTCTAATTATTTCGCACGCTAGTTAGCGGCTAAGCTTGGTGCGGTTAAATGAGTTTCAAATTGCGTGATATTTAACATATATGCTATGTCTGTGTTTTCAAATATGTATGTCAGCTGTGTGTTGCCACAATTGTTGCAAATTCATTTGCATGTCATCGCCACACCTGACGCACAGCTAACAATACATTCGTTTTGTTGGAAATTTGTTGTTGTTTTATTGTCTATTTAATGTTATATTTGCTGTAATTTGTTGTTATTGTTGTTTTTGGCAATTTGTTTCAAACCAGTCTGTCACTACCAATTAATAATTGAACTTCCTGTCACTAGTTGTATTATACGTTGTGCTAAATTATTAAAACGTCATACAAGTTTTGATTTATTGTTAATAATTTATGATTTCCATCGAGGAAATGGAATTTTACTTAATTTGTAACTGTTATCCATCAGCAGCAGCGTCAGACAACTAAACAACAACGTTATCGAAAGTGAATCGAAAATTTAATCTTGTTTTGCTTATGTCAATTTGACAACTGTTGCATGCAGGTTGCTATTTCTTGGAGTGAAGTGTGGTGAATAAAATATAATGTATACACGACATTAGTATGTCCGCAAAATACGAAATTTTATAGATTTTCATCTTTATTTTAGTGATTTAGAAAAATCGATAACAGCGCCATCTACTGAACTCTAAATTATTCAACCCATTTACTCAAGTTCGAACTCAAGTGGTTGATTGATTTGTTTACAAAAGAGTTCAAAGAAGCATCTCACTGACCTCCTATTAAGTAATCTTTAGCATTAATGTGATCCTTAGCTAAAAATTCGTGAAAAAAGTTAACCTGATTGACTAACTTGGAGACCCTGAACTCGTTGTCGCTGTATTTTATCCATTGTTTTAGGATTCATCTCTAATAAAAACAATATGTAGAGACTCCAAGTTCAATGCTTGGATAATAATAAAATACGAACTTCAATAGAGAATTGAAAACAGTTTCTACTATAATAGAGGACATACCATAGTAATTTATATTGCCAATACTTTACCAGTTACTCTGAAGATAGTGTTACAAAGTCTAAACTATATTACAAGCTCATTTCACAATCAAAACTGTAGATTTAATCGGAATCTACAACCCATCTGTATGTAAATTTAAAGTAAAGAGATTTTCAATACGGATGCTACAAAAGTAGACCGATAGGGGTAGCGAACGACGCCATATTTTTACCGCTCTTTTGAGATTTCTCTTGAGTAAGGTTTGCCAATTTATCATGGAAACATATACAATCCAACAACGACTCAAAATTATTATAATTTACTACCGAAATTCGGAGGCAGTGGCGTCAACTTTAAGAGCGCTACGTCCAATTTATAGTCGGCTCATTTCTGTCTGAAATGGCTTTGTCAATAAGCAAAATATTCGTTATTGCTCAAGCAGCAATCCACACTTACTCCATGAGTCACCATTGCATCCCGAAAAAATTACGGTTTGGTGCGATTTATGCGCCGGCGGCGTCATTGGGCCATACTTCTTCCGTGATGTTCAAGACCGGCACGTTACTGTGCCTGGGAATCGCTACCGCTCAATGATAACCAATATTTTTGACCCCAATTGGATGATATGGACTTGGAAGAAAGCGAGTTCCATACATAATGGCATCGAATGTACTTTCACAGGAATAAAGAATTTCTTTGATATCACAAACCGTTTTTTGCTCTTATTGAAAATCCCTTTATATACAAAACCCCAAAATATATTTAAAATGGTGTGTAACTTCGACATTATATTTATTTTACGAAAATGCGCCTGAATGTAGGCCACAATTTGTTTTAATTACTTCGGAAGCTCTTTGAAAGCTTAGCAAAAGCTCAAATCTCTAACTTAGCATTTGAACTTCTATTATTTTCATTATATTAGAAATATTTACTTTAAAATAATAAAATTTTAGAGAAATACTTACTTATCTAAGCTAATTACTACAATAGATAATTTTCCTAAAAATCAAAATTTTGCAATTAGTACGATATTTCCAAATCGAAATTCTGAAAATTTGACCGCACATGCGTACATTGTAGACAGAAAACTGTTGCTGCGCTCATTCAATCAAACGCATCAATCATTTATACGCAGGCAGAGCGACAAATCTCTGTGCTTGTTTGGACAAAAACACACATTTACATACACTAACAACCACTGAAAACACTCTGCTTAGCTTGTTTTTGCCAACAGACACACACATACATACATATTTTGGTATGTTTGCATGTCTGCATGCATTTCAGTTCAAATTTGCATGAGCATGAGCTTGTAAACTATGAAATCTAGCGATAGGCACACACATAAATATTTGGCCGTCAAAATCAATCAATTGCGCAGCCAAACACACAAAATTCCACATGCTCGGTGCATAGAAGAGATTTTCCAACTTTTTTCATTCTTATTTATTTATTGATGCTGCAGCAGCTGGTTGCAACATGTTGAGGTTGTTGGTGGCGCTGCGGTGGCGGCGTTGGTTGTGGGTGTGAGTGTGAGGCGGTCAGGGTGAATTGTTGTGGTTGATATTAACGGGTGATTTTTTTGAGGTTAGGATTTTCATGCATTAGTATTTGACAGATCACGTGGGATTTCAGACATGGTGTCAAAGAGAAAGATGCTCAGTATGCTTTGACATTTCATCATGAATAGACTTACTAACGAGCAACGCTTGCAAATCATTGAATTTTATTACCAAAATCAGTGTTCGGTTCGAAATGTGTTTCGCGCTTTACGTCCGATTTATGGTCTACATAATCGACCAAGTGAGCAAACAATTAATGCGATTGTGACCAAGTTTCGCACTCAGTTTACTTTATTGGACATTAAACCAACCACACGAATGCGTACAGTGCGTACAGAAGAGAATATTGCGTCTGTTTCTGAGAGTGTGGCTGAAGACCGTGAAATGTCGATTCGTCGCCGTTCGCAGCAATTGGGTTTGTGTTATTCGACCACATGGAAGATTTTACGCAAAGATCTTGGTGTAAAACCGTATAAAATACAGCTCGTGCAAGAACTGAAGCCGAACGATCTGCCACAACGTCGAATTTTCAGTGAATGGGCCCTAGAAAAGTTGGCAGAAAATCCGCTTTTTTATCGACAAATTTTGTTCAGCGATGAGGCTCATTTCTGGTTGAATGGCTACGTAAATAAGCAAAATTGCCGCATTTGGGGTGAAGAGCAACCAGAAGCCGTTCAAGAACTGCCCATGCATCCCGAAAAATGCACTGTTTGGTGTGGTTTGTACGCTGGTGGAATCATTGGACCGTATTTTTTCAAAGATGCTGTTGGACGCAACGTTACGGTGAATGGCGATCGCTATCGTTCGATGCTAACAAACTTTTTGTTGCCAAAAATGGAAGAACTGAACTTGGTTGACATGTGGTTTCAACAAGATGGCGCTACATGCCACACAGCTCGCGATTCTATGGCCATTTTGAGGGAAAACTTCGGAGAACAATTCATCTCAAGAAATGGACCCGTAAGTTGGCCACCAAGATCATGCGATTTAACGCCTTTAGACTATTTTTTGTGGGGCTACGTCAAGTCTAAAGTCTACAGAAATAAGCCAGCAACTATTCCAGCTTTGGAAGACAACATTTCCGAAGAAATTCGGGCTATTCCGGCTGAAATGCTCGAAAAAGTTGCCCAAAATTGGACTTTCCGAATGGACCACCTAAGACGCAGCCGCGGTCAACATTTAAATGAAATTATCTTCAAAAAGTAAATGTCATGAACCAATCTAACGTTTCAAATAAAGAACCGATGAGATTTTGCAAATTTTATGCGTTTTTTTTTTTTAAAAAGTTATCAAGCTCTTAAAAAATCACCCTTTACAATTATTGCTTTGCTTGTGGCGGCAAGCAGTGAAAGTTTACGCTGCATTGCACCAGCACACATACACAGCAACATATAAACACACGGAGACACAGAGTGCCACACAACCATCCAGCGAACTGCCGCTTGGCCTATAAAACGCCATGCGTACGTTCGCATGTAAATAGGCGATTGGTTGATTTTTTAGGAAATTGGAATATTTATTTGAGTATCGCTGCGAGTGATGCATCGTAAATTGAATTCCACGCTGTACAACAACAACACGACAAACGCAACATGCAACAAATCAATCAGCAATCAAAACTAAACTGAATTGAATGCAACAGCAAGCGTTTCATTGGCAAATCGAACAAAAAAAAACATAAATATAATACATCTATATGTCGATATGTATTTCGTGTGTGTGTATATGTGGGCATATGCGCCACATTAAATCGTTTTCCCGGCCATTGAGTTCAGCGCACGCAAGATCGAACAAATATTTACGCATGGGACAATAAAAGCTCCAACGCTGTTACAAAATAAATAAATAAATAAGTGCAAGCACTTTTGTTTATTATTCTCAGATGCAAGAAAACAGAAACATATGTATTGTTGGACGCGTAGAATTGCATGATTGTTTGCGTAGGAATGAGTGGCGATTGATCGATAAATTCCATTTGGTGGCTTACACTTGATTATTCACTCGGGACAACAGCGGCAATTGTAAGAAATGAATAATTTACATAAAACTTTTTAACACATAAAATAATAAAAAACAAATTTAAATGGCAAAGCGAGATCATTTAAATAAACTTTAATTCAATTGGTGAAACCGGCTGTAAATAAATGCAATCACAATATTATAGTAAAATCACAAAAAAATTGGCTTTAACTTTTGTAAAACGTTGAAAATATTTCTATTTAAAAATTAAAACTCATAATTTCACCTTTTTAATAGGATAATAACGAAAAAGGACTAACTGAACATTCTCCAAACTAAACTTCCCGAATATGTATACTGAAGAGCCTTTCTGGAGGAAGAAGAGATAATCCAAGAGAATAGAGGTCATAAGTCATAATTTAAGAGAAAAATTATAAAAATTATAAAACAGTGGATTAAGGGGTTAGGTGTAGTCAGGATTAGAAAAAAAATTAATTTTTCTTTTCTTGCATTTTCGTTCAACTCCAAAAGGCTAGTGTGAAACTTTAAATGCGTTTATATGTTTTTTGAACTGTTGACAGCATTTAGAATACATAAAATTCCTGTGCCTTATCGAAGGTTTCAAAAGTTTCTATTCTTTAAGACCAATTAACTGTTGATTTTTTCCCGAAAATCTAGAAAAAAAATTTCCTGAAAAAAAACCAAAAACCTTCGATTAGGCACTGGTTGACTATTTATAAAACAATTTTTTCTTATCCGATTTTTTGAGAACTGGGTCAACACAAACAGCTATAACTTTGGAAATCATAATTTTTTTGTTCGTGACTTCAATTTAAAACATAGTGTAATAATTCCATATTATTACTTTTAGAAAATAAAATGATTTAATAACAAAAAAAAATTAAATTCTCATTTTTTTCGTGTCTCTGACTACCCCTAACCCCTTAATGATCACAGTTTTGTAAATGTGGAATGGGCAATGCAGTATATATCACGATTAAAAGGAACAATAGAAATCAAAGTGGAGAGAATATTGGGCCGCCGAACAACACCAACGAACTTGAATGACGTCCAACAAAAACAACAAAAATGGAAGTATTCGAGATAAAGTTGTAAAAAAATTAAGTTCACTAAAAATACTGAGAATACGGGGCATTTTGGCGAATGCGCCGAAATGTATGCAATGAATTTAGTTGTCTAAATATACTACAAACAAAACAAAATACTTTTTTTCATTGAAATACACAAATTAACACAAAATATTATGGCTTAAAACTAAACCTTCATGGCATTTTTTGGGGATAAACTTTTGAATGATGAATCTATTACAGGTTCTCATTGATTAACTTTATATTTATTAGTGATGGTGAAGCGAGGAAGATTATTACTATGTTAAAAAGGCAGCGCATAAAGAGTGAGATTAGCATCAGACGGAATATGTAAAGGATGAGTCAAAGCCATACTCACTATTAATATACAGTAGAATTCCGATTGTCCGAACATCGATTATCCTGATATCCGAACGCATTTGCCTCGACTCTATTTGCCAATTAAAAAATGTTTTGACGGCATATATTAATACAAGCAACTCTATCTAATTCTTCGCTCAACGATTTTAAAGAAATAACTGAAGCAATTAAAATGCTTAGCATTGGTGAAGGGTGCAATGAAGAGAATATTAAGGGGTTATATACAGTTAGAATTTTCAAAAAATCGATTTTTTTTTATTTCATTCTCTTAATGTACATATATTTAAGAATACACAAAGAAAATTTCATATCGTTCCGGTGAATATTTTCAAAGTTACAAGCAATTGAAAAATTTGAAAAGGCGTTTCAAAGTGCTTGGAAGTACAAGGTCCAAACTTTAAACGCGTTTTTCTCAAAATGGTGTTTTCAAAGTCGGTGACCAACATTACTCGAAAACGGCTAGACCGATTAGACTCAAATTTTAACACGACCTTCTTAAATATATTTTTTAGTAATTAATCGAAGATTTTTTCTCTCCGATAATTATTTTTTTTTATAAACAATTTAAGGCCGAAATTTCGTTGAAGAATCGATTTTTTTTTTTTTTTTTTGAGAAACCGCCATTTTGTCAAAAAAATTTATTTTGCTTATTCCTTCGATTAATTATGGAGGATGGAGTCATATGTAGAAGTTCACGTAAGTGAGGAAAGTTTCTGACTGCCATTCACTTGGGAGTGGCCAGGAACGATTCTTTTACATGTGGCTCAAGCAGCTCACAACTTCCGGTCTTAGACCAAGTATCCTCTGGGTAGCCAACAGACATCCGTCTGGAAGCGAGCTAAAGTGAGAAGGCGAATCCCGCTTATGCGGTTGTGCGTAGGGCTTGGGACCCACCACATAAAAACGAATAACCAGTGAATAAGAAACACAGGCCTCGGATGAGAAACCCCCCTTTTGATGACGACCACGGCAAACGTATAAAGGACTATGATTTAAGGGCATGCACCTGGAATGTCCGGACCCTTAATTGGGAAGGTGCCTCTGCCCAGCTGGTTGATGTCCTCGTAAGAGTAAAGGCTGACATCACCGCAATCCATGAAATGCGATGGACGGGACAAGGACGGAAGAAGGTGGGTCCTTGTGACATCTACTACAGCGGCCATATAAAGGAGCGCAAATTCGGTGTGGGATTGGTGGTGGGAGAGAGACTCCGTCGTCGAGTCCTAGCATTCACTCCGGTGGATGAACGTCTAGCCACAATCCGCATCAAAGCGAGGTTCTTCAACATATCGCTGATTTGCGCCCACGCCCCGACGGAAGAGAAGGACGAAGTGATCAAAGATACCTTCTATGAGCGATTAGAACGTACCTATGAGCGCTGCCCCCGCCACGATGTCAAAATCGTGCTTGGCGATTTCAACGCTAGGGTGGGTAAAGAAGGTGTCTTTGGCACAACAGTCGGAAAATTCAGCCTCCATGACGAAACATCACCAAACGGTTTGAGGCTGATCGACTTCGCCGGGGCCCGAAATATGGTCATCTGTAGTACTAGATTCCAGCATAAGAAAATCCATCAAGCTACTTGGCTGTCCCCGGATCGAATCACTCGCAACCAGATCGATCATGTTGTGATAGATGGACGACATGTCTCCAGTGTTTTTGATGTGCGTACGCTTCGTGGTCCTAACATCGACTCGGACCACTATCTTGTAGCAGCTAAGATACGCACCCGCCTCTGTGTAGAAAAGCGCACACGTCAACAAACACAAGGAAGGTTCGACATCGAGAAGCTGCAATCACAACCGACAGCCGAACGATTTTCTACTCGACTTGCACTCCTGCTCTCTGAGAGCACTCATCAGCATCTCGGTATAAGGGAGCTGTGGGACGGCATATCAAACTCCTTACGTACAGCTGCAACCGAAACCATTGGCTTTCGGAAAAGCCAAAAAAACAGCTGGTATGATGAGGATTGTCGTCTCGCAGTGGAGAGAAAACAGACTGCCTACCTCGCAATGTTGCGATCGACCGCAACACGAGCGGGATGGGAAAGATACCGAGAGCTGAAGAGGGAAGCGAGACGCATTTGCAGAAAAAGAAAGAAAGAGGCAGAAATGCGTGAGTATGAAGAGCTTGATAAGCTGGCCGACAGGGGTAATGCACGAAAATTTTACGAAAAGATCCGGCGACTAACTGAAGGTTTCAAGACCGGAGCACACTCCTGTAGGACCCCCAGCGGTGATCTAGTGGTTGATGACCAGAGTATACTGTGTTTGTGGAGGGAACACTTCTCCAGCCTGCTGAATGGCAGTGAAAGTACAACACCAGGAGATGGCCCGACCGTGAAGAAATTAGAATAGCAATTACCCGCTTGAAGAACAACAAGGCGGCGGGGGCCGATGGATTGCCGGCCGAGCTATTCAAATACGGCGGCGAAGAGCTGATAAGGTGCATGCATGAGCTTCTTTGCGAAATATGGTCGGAAGAAAGCATGCCCGACGATTGGAATCTCAGTGTACTCTGCCCAATCCACAAAAAGGGAGACCCCACAATCTGCGCCAACTATCGTGGGATAAGCCTCCTTAACATCGCTTATAAGGTTCTATCGAGCGTACTGTGTGAAAGACTAAAGCCCACCGTCAACAAACTGATTGGACCTTATCAGTGTGGCTTTAGACCTGGAAAATCAACAACCGACCAGATATTCACCATGCGCCAAATCTTGGAGAAGACCCGTGAAAAAAGGATCGACACACACCATCTATTTGTCGACTTTAAAGCTGCTTTCGACAGCACGAAAAGGAGCTGCCTTTATGCCGCGATGTCTGAATTTGGTATCCCCGCAAAACTAATACGGCTGTGTAAGTTGACGTTGAGCAACACCAAAAGCTCCGTCAGGATCGGGAAGGACCTCTCCGAGCCGTTCGATACCAAACGAGGTTTCAGACAAGGTGACTCGCTATCGTGCGACTTCTTTAACTTGATGCTGGAGAAAATTATAAGAGCTGCAGAGCTAAATAGAGATGGTGCAATCTTCTACAAGAGTGTACAGCTCCTGGCGTACGCCGATGATATTGATATCATCGGAAACAACACCCGCGCCGTTAGTTCTGCTTTTTCCCGCCTGGATAAGGAAGCGAAGCGAATGGGGCTGGTGGTGAACGAGGACAAGACGAAATATCTCCTGTCATCAAACAAACAGTCAGCGCATTCGCGTCTTGGCTCCCACGTCACTGTTGACAGTCATAACTTTGAAGTTGTAGATAATTTCGTATACCTAGGAACCAACATTAACACCGATAATAATGTCAGCCTTGAAATCCAACGCAGAATCACTCTTGCCAACAGGTGCTACTATGGACTGAGTAGGCAATTGAAAAGTAAAGTCCTCTCTCGACGAACAAAAACTAAACTCTACAAGTCCCTCATCATTCCCGTCCTACTTTATGGTGCAGAAGCGTGGACGGTGTCAACATCCGATTAGACGGCACTAGGAGTTTTCGAGAGAAAGGTTTTGCGGAAGATTTACGGTCCCTTAAATATTGGCAACGGCGAATACCGCAGATGTGTTGTTCGACGACATAGACATAGTCCAGCGAATAAAAAGACAGCGGCTACGCTGGCTGGGTCATGTTGTTCGAATGGATGAAAGTGCCCCAGTTCTGAAAGTTTTCGATGCAGTACCCGCTGGTGGAAGCCGAGGAAGAGGGAGACCTCCACTCCGGTGGAAGGACCAGGTGGAGAAGGACCTGTCTTCACTTGGTATTACCAATTGGCGCCAAACCGCCAAAAGGAGAGATGCGTGGCGCACTGTTGTGGACTCGGCTATAACCGCGTAAGCGCTTTCTACGCCAGTTAAGAAGAAGAAGAAGAATTACTAGATTTAACATTATTTTAACGAAATCTGTTTGGTTTTTTAATTACGGATGATCCAGTTCCGAGATATAGTGGTCACCGCAAAACGTCTTTTTTGAGAGGAGCTCCTGGAGATCAGCTGTAGCTCTTGTTCAAATAAATATTTTTACTAGTACGAAGTCTTAAAATACAGTTAAAAGATACCATAATATGTGTATAAATTTTTGGATCAATAAATTAAAAAGTTTCCTCAGAAAAAATTCTGGAAAATTCACTTTTTTTCGGCCGTTTAACTGTATATAACCCCTTAAGGAGTGGCTGTACTACGATAATGAAGACCCTGGAATCCAAATATTAACTGATGAAGGAAGAAGATTTTGTAGCTCTGGATGTTCTTTTGAAGTGGTTTGAAAGACAGAACGAATCGGCTCTCACACAGTTGTTACAATTGAAGCGCATTAGGGACTTGGCCGCAAATAAAATAATTAAAATATTATTTGATCTTCCACTTGTCGCCTTTAAAATTATCTCACTGTACATATTCAAGTACTTGCTAATGTCAAATTGGCTTTCTTAACGAAAGTGAGCTGCTTCCAAAGCATGCTATAGCAACAACAAAGCATATTTTAACATTGTCTCCGCATCAAATTTGAGATAAGCATAAAAAAGCTTCAAATTTACTGCACTGACCTTTAGCTTTATGCACTTACAGAGATGATAAAAATTATTGCTCGATTGTGTGTGTGTTTGTATGTATATATGCTGCACGCCCGCTTATCGCAGCTCATATTTTATACAATTTTATGACACTTATCGTTTTACGCTTTTTATTGAACTTTTGAGCTTTTCCTTTTACATGCACATGTACATGTAATAATGTATGTGTACAGAGTGTATGCGTGTATGCGAGCATGCGCTTATCTTTAAATACTTTTTGTGAAGAAATTTCAGCATTTTTCCTAACAACAACACAAAACGTCATTTGAGCGCTTATTTTTTTGTAATTAGTAGATATGTATGTAGTATGTATGTATGTATGTATGTGTGCGTGTAAACATAGAAATGCGTCACTAATCGCATAAGTCGCTATCTGGGCGTTGAAAACATTTAAACTTGTTCAAATGCAGTTTGCTTGCTCAGTCACCAAAAAAGAAAGTTACAACAACAGCAATAACAAATGTAAATAAATGAGTTGTACATACATACAGATGTACATATGTATATGCACGACAAGTGTGTCAATAACTTTTACTATCAACAGCGAGTGCCAACAACATAAAAACAACAACAAACAAACAACAATAATGCCATCGTTTTGTTGCGCTGTCCACCAGCCAGCAAAGTGTCTGTCAAAATTGTACTTTGTATGCGGCATGCAACATACAAGTATGTGGCGTTGTTGTAGTGTGCTTGCGAGTCGTGAGAAAAGCCAGCTTTTTTGGGGACCTGATTTGTATAAGTTATTTTGTAAATACACATGTTTACCTACAGACATATGCTTATGCGCTTATTTGTATGTGTAGACACTCGTCGATCAGGCGTGCACTACAACTCACCCATACGTAATTGGGAATATTTCAGTTTTTGTTTATATTTTTCGTTTCTCATTTATGGCATGCCACTCGTGTATTGCGCTGGGCCATTGAATTTTTCCACTTAATTGTAATTACCATAAATTTGTGCGAAGGCATTTGGATAAAAACTCACGAGGGCCGGAGAGCGGGCGTGCGCTGGTAGACATAAATACCGGTATATATATACATATGTGTATGTATATGCAACACCTCTTGGCTAAATGTCCGCGCATCGTGCGGCACAATGAAGCGTAAATTGGAATTTATTCACTTTTCTGTTTGACTTTTACACATTTTTGGGTGAAATTTCTTTCTTTGACCCAAAATTCAGTTTGATGAATATTTGTGTCCAAAAAGCTGTGTTTATTTACATTTTCCAACAGCTTTGGTGGACACAACAATTTATAAACAACGTAGATATGATTGCATTTGGTGCATACAAATGTAGCAAAATAACGGTATATAATAAATTAAGTGTGAATTTTCATTGAAAAAAATGTTGAAAAGGCATATTAATAACGAATTCGGAAAAAAAGTTAATTGTACATACCTTTCAAGTGTGATGAATCACTGTCTCATGGAGTACGGAAGAAGAACCTGTAAAAACAACAACATTCATTATTGATGGATTTTTAATTTATTAAGAATAATTGTCAAAACTACAATTAATTAAATTTAGATTACAACGAAGTTGTACCGAAGAAAACGAATCCAAAGAATTCAAACCACATTTCATCAATTCAATCATATTGAGAACCAATCATAATTCAATCATATCGAGAACCCAAAATCTGAATAAAAAGTTTGTCTCTCTTAGGTATATCTCTAAAAATTTAGAAGTCGGATTCTGTCTTAAACCCAAAAAATCTTTTCCCTTTTATATCAGCTTTATTTAGATAGCTTCTTTCAAAAGAAAGTGTTAAATATGAAGAGTGTCGATTTGCTATCAATAAATAACAGAGAAAATAAAGACCAGAAAACAGATAGTTCAGATAGGTCGAAAGCAACTGAGACTGCAATAATCTAAGGCAAAATAAATAGTAAATAGTTGCACTAGTTGATCGGAGAAAAACCCAAGTAAAGTAAATGGAAGATAGAAGAGATTAGATAAATGATCTAAATAAGCAACTGAAGACAAAAACATTGGACTTTCGGAGCAATAAGAAGAAAACTTCACTTGTAGTTCAATTGGAGCACGCAAAAAGAGAGAGGGAGCGAGTGAGACAGAGAATGAGAGTGAACCCCAGATTAGAAGTTAGACTTAGAATTTCAACCAGAGAAAGTGAGCAAACGCCAGATAAACTTCTTATCCTAGCAGTTCAATCAAAATTCAATGGATGCTTTAGTTGTCATTTACAAAAGCCCAGCTCAAACTTCATGACATTGCCTTTTGTTTTATTCTAGATTCTTTTCAGCTATATTTTAAGATTTTTTTAACAAAAATATTGAGAAACAAGTAAGAAAGGGGTAAGATCGGGTGTAACCGAACATTTTATACTCTCGCAATTTATTTCTTTAATTTTATTAATATAACACAAAAGTTGGAAACCCTAATATTAGGTATATGGGAGCTAGGGGAAATTATGAACCTATTTCACTCATTTTTGGCAAGGAGACATATTATTAGAAGAAACATATTGCCTCTGAATATGTTCAAAATATCTGAGAGACTTACCTATATTTTCGGTAAAAAATTAGTTAGAAGCACTAAAGTCCTCATGTTCGATATATGGGGTCTTGAAATTTAAGGTTTCTATTGGTTTTCCTTTCGGAATTAAAGGATTTTTAGTAGTTTTCAACGTAGCCTTTGTATGGGAGGTGGTCGTGGTTATAATCCGATTTCGTCCATTTTTGGACTATAGGAAATGCCTGAAAAAACGACTCCTGAGAATTTCGTTGATATAGTCTTAGTAGTTTACAAAATATTTATAAAAAACTTAGTAGGGGCAGGGCCACTTCCCCAATAAAATTACATCCAAATATGCCCCTTCCTAGAACAATCCTTTGTGCCAAATTTCATAGCTTAATTTATGGCTTAGTTATAGCTCTTTATATGTTTTCGGTTATCGCCAAAAAAACTTTCGTTTTTTAATGCCAAATTTACAATTTTCAACAAATCAAAAAGTTCTTAGGTCATTTTATAGTAAATATGTATATTCAAGAATATTCAGTTTCTATTTGAAGTCGATCGGTCAATTTCTTGTTGAATTATGATGTCAGCAATCTTGAGAAAAGTCGTTTCGAGAAAAACGCATTTACAGTTTCGACTAAGCGGCTTATACCTGGGTGGACGCCCTTTAGAACGCTGTCATTCATAAACTATTCAAGAAACGACCTTACCGCTTTCACAGGATATTTTTGAAAGTAAAAGCTATCAAATAAGCAAAATAAAATAAAAAAAATCGATTTTGACCTTGACAGCAATAATCTTATGGCTGAGTACAAAGTGAAAGAGATAAATACGTATGACACAGCATGTCAGGTGTAATTCGCGAACTTTTTCGTCAAATTGTGATATTTTATTTCATTTATCTTGTTCCTGATCAAACCTTTAAGAATAGAGTTTCGAATATCCACCGCTTGTAGGAGAAGATTTCAGCAAAGCAATCCTAAGGCTATAAAGAGAGAAGTCTTAAGACATATTTATTTGCAATTGAAAAAAAAAATATGAATAATCGCCTTTTATTAGTTTTTCCACATAGAATCAGTGCATGCTAGCCAAGCTAGCTGCATTTCCTGTTAATTTCTCCTGTAAATTGAGATCGGCACGTTTTACAAATTAAATTTTTTATTGATTGTAATTATTTGTGAATTTCCACACATTTGGCATGCAGCAGCGCCATTACTTTGGCCACACCTTTCACTCAGCGCAAACGCCTGCGTTCGATTAACAAAGCATGTTTTATGCTTGAAATCACAAAAATAAAGTGCTTATTGCGAAAACAATGTGGTGAATGAAAACAAATTTCGAATTTTTTACTTTTTCATTATTTTTTTACTATTTTCCTTTGTAATTGACCCCTCATCTTTGTATTCATGATTTCAAAGAGTCAAATGCACACTTTTAAGGCCAGTGAGGCAACGCCCGTAACCGAAACAACAATGCTGCACTCTCGCCGTGCACTTGAACAGACGACGCCTCTTCCCCGATCCCCGCCACCACCGGCAACATTCGAACGTTATTCAACCGTTGCGAATGCAAAAACAATAGCAATAATTTGGAAAATAAAATTGTTGTTTTTGTTATGATTTTGTTGCGGCGAGTGAACTTATTTGTGAGCCGAGTGCTGTACGCGATTTTAATGATTTGGATTGTGATTTATTTTGTTTTGTTGTTATTGCTTTCATTACTGTGCGCTTTTCGACCTATTCAATTATTATTGCTTTTTATTTGTGGTTTATTTATGTTTTCCTTTTGTTGTTGTGCCTTCAGTGGATCGATCAGGTTTGTGCGGTGCTGCACCTGCACCGCTAGCGAGCGTTTGTGATTAATTGTTGCCATTTGAAAGTCAATCGATAATGGCGCAACCTATCGCCTTGATTGCTTTTCTCTTTGCTATGATACTGCTTCTCGAATTGTTCATTAATGGTAAATTTTAAGAAAAAAAAAAATAATTTTTTTAAAGTTTTCTTTGATTGCAATTAAAGTTTTTTTTTGATCTATGGGCTTTTTCTCAAATTTGGTTTTGAAAAGTGAAATTTAAAAATAAGTAGATATTTTTTGAAATAATAAATAAATATAAATATAAATATAAATATAAATATAAATATAAATATAAATATAAATATAAATATAAATATAAATATAAATATAAATATAAATATATTATATAAAAATAAATTATTAAAATAACAATAAAAATGTATGAAATAGCACAAAAATGTCCTTAAATGTTTTATTTAAAAAATTATTTTTAAAAATATTTATCATAAATATTTTAAAAAGTGTCCGAGAAACAATCATTTTCAAAAATATTGAAATACATTCCTAGACCCAGATTTAAATAAACACATTAGTAATGGAAATTCGTTCACCTTTAATTATTTCCGATTTGTTACACTTCAGCACAAAAGTATTCGCTCTGTTTTTAAATAGCTCATTTCATTATTTATACTTATATATTTGTATATTTGAAATGTGTTTTAAAGTAAATTGTTTTACTAATGACTCAAGGGTTATTTATTCCACACCTAACTTCACTACATATTTCAGCCCACAGCAAACATATTTTAAACGTATAACACCTTTTTTAATGTATATTTTTTCCTTTTCTCATATTTTTTGAATTTTTTTTACGTTTTTTCATATATTTTTTTAATTTCAATTTATTTTTATTTTTTTTCTTTTAGTTACCTCACATCCTTTTTAGGCCGCCAATTATGAAAATTAATTGATTTTACTAAACGCCGGAAGCCAAAACTTCTCAGACTCTTTCAATTATGCTTGCTCATATGCTTATGAGCTTATTAAATTTATCTCGTTGTTCTATCTTTCTATGAATTATTTATTTTTGTTTTTACGTCTCGTTTTCAATATCTTCTTGGTAATTTTCTTCGCAGTGTACTTATCTATTTTCTTGCTTTTAAAACTATTAATCACACAATACTGTATACTTTTTTTAAGAATTTTGAGGTTATGATTATTTTAGCTTAAACGGTTATCTTCACTTTAGTACGGTCAAAAAGTGAAAGACAGAATTTTGTTTTCAATTCTTAACCACCACCATTTCATAACATTGTTACTGAAGAATAACCCTCTTTTCCTTTCTGTTTCCAGATTTGAGACAATTTTTCCACAGAGGTTACACTCTAACTGTTCGAAGTCTTACAGCCGGTTTCACGAAACAAATTTAAGTGAAAAATAATTAATTTCAGTTTCACCATTTGACTTAGATTTTATTTAAATGGTCACGCTTTGCCATGTAAATATTATTTAAATACTGTCATATGTAACCATGGTTACGCTTTTCCATCAGCTGAATTCCCATTTGTTTACCATTTTGACAAAGAAATACAGTTTATTTGTTTACATAAATCAGCTGTTATTCTTACTAACATCCCTGCATTTTAATTTTTTGGATGCCAAATGTCAATAATGGTGAAACTCAGGAAACTTAAGTGCAAAGTTAAATAAAAATTAAAATTAAAATTAAATGGAACTTAATTTTCAAATTAAAAAATTTCGTGAAACCGGCTGTAAGATCGTGGGACTTAAATCACCATCGGCTGAATGAACTTCATTTTGTAAAAGATCCCAGGCTAGGTTCAACAATCCATTATCTACCCGGTTTCAGAATGGTATATCTGCTGCAATGGTTCTACTTCGGTTGTTATGTCAAGCAATTTTTGAATTGATCGCCGAATCGGTGGAAAAATCAGTGAGGGTGGATTCAATGATTTCCCTATAACCATTAATTTTACTCTATGATTCTCAGATTATTCTTTCTTTACTGATTTGATGCCCAGGAGCCGAGTTTCTTTTGACCGCACAAGAGTTCTATCAAGCAAAAGCTTCCACAAGAGGCTTGGCTCTTTGGCATTGTTTCCTTAAAATGTCAACTTTGTATTTTATTGTTTGCAAGTTAAGTTTTTTCCTTGCCATTATGTAACCACACTACACAAAACGGCAAATAAAACTAATTCAAAACTCCCAAAATGCACTTGCGTAAGAGTCACAACAATTCATTATCGAAATAAAACCTGGACCTCTCCAAAATTTATTCAAATCAAGGAACCCTTACCAAAAGCAACAAGGTAGTGTGGCAAGTATCGAGGTAAAATTTTTTGGGTATGTCGTAAGTACTGAGTACATAGTATAAAATAATACTTTGTGCAAAGTGTCGAAGTGTGCAAGAATCGAGGTACTAATCTACAAAAGTTTCACATTTGGCCAGTACCACTTCAACATAAATAGCATTTATTATTTAGGCTTTTTTCTGTCATCAAAAACATAAAAAATATAAAATAACAATCACCATTCCATTTTTGTCATCATTATCACCATATTACCGTAGAGAGCTATAACTTTTGTTTTGAGACACGAAATATTTGTTCTCATCCAACAACTCTCCATAGGAATTGCTGCATCTTCAATGCTCTAGATATTAATCCCGATCTAATTTTTAAAGAAAGTCTTGAACCGTTTCTTAACCTTACTTACTTTTCATAAAGCTTTTAGAAATATATACTAATGATTCCAAAAGCTTTTTTACCAGCACCTGCTTTATGAAAAACGTTTTAATCACCGAGCTAAAAATACATAGTACTAAGGGACTTGAGTTTCCCATCTTCCATAGTTTTAGCCTCGTATATGTTTTCAATCACATGACTACTGCAATAGACGTTTTAGATTTTTTATATTAAAATAATGTATTTTGAATTTGACGTGATTTATTAAGGCAGCAATTAAACTAAGAGCTTCCCCTGAGGCTGACAACTTACACCGACTAACTGCGATAGCAACTGAAGCATACCGGCATTCACACCTATGTATAGTAGATGCAATGTTTGCAACAAGCCTTTTTTCTTCAACTCGGGGTCATAAAATATGTGCTTGTATGTATGTGCATAACTGTATGACACATTAAAGTTATCCTTATGCGCATTGCGATTGATTGCAACAACAACAACAAATGTGTGTGAAAACAACTGCAATAACAGCAAATATTATTCAGAACGTAATGAGCATGACTACCTACAGCCGCCAATTCATGATGCCTTAAAACAACAACAACGACAACAATAGTAAAAGCAACAATAACAACAACTTAAAGCTGGGTAAGATGGGAGAGAGAGTGTGGCGGGTGTATGGCAACCGCAATTGCTTGTAAATTGACACTTGAGTGACACTCAAGCGCATTCGAACAGATCGTCGACTCGAGCCGCAGTTGAACTGTGTTGATTTATTACAATTTGATGGCCATCAACTTAAAGGGCGCTGGCAGCGGTGCCGAGTTGGGGAGATCCACAACGGCTGCGACAATAAGAGATAGAGAAATCAACTTTAAATACGCATAAATGTTGAGGCCGTCAATTGAATATGTGTTTATGTAAATATGTATGTTTGTAGCAATGTAACTGTATCTGTATGTTTGCACGCCATTTCATACGGCCAATTTAATGTTAACAATAAATAATCTACGCAATGAATGACGATGACAGTTCATTTAAAATTACAACAACAACAACAACAATGTGTAAGTACAACAACTATACAAATTACGGAAAAAAATTGTGAAAAATTGCCAACTTACTTTCACTCGATTGATTTCGCCAGAAGCGGACAATGCCGAATAGTTCGCACAAATTACGGGTTTTAAGGCCTTTCATTAAAGATACATACTTACATACATACATATATATCTGCATATATGCATAAATATAACTGCAGTTAATTGAAATAATAAATTGTAGGGAAAATTCAGAAGTTAATTGGAAGCTTTAAGCATTTAAGCGATGCACAATCAAGCTTTATTATCATTTTTGTTGTCAGAGAGATACAATCATATATATTATATGCAACAATATTGCCTTCAATAATAACGCTGGTCAATTATTATTATTTTTAATATTTCTTTTTTTTAATTTCTCCAAAAGAAAAGCGTAACCAAACGATAGGGCCACCTTACTTCATTAAAAAGTTCAATTCATTGTAAGCATTTTTGTTGAAATAAAATCCGCTTAACAGCCCGTGGCACATTTGTCGAAAGCTGCAATTATGTTCTGCTGCTCTTAAGGCAAGTTGACAGCCAAAGTAGTAACAATTTCACATTTATAAGCCATTTGAAGCGGTTAAGTTCGGAGCAAATTAGTGCGCTGCATGGGTTAAACACAACACAGACCAGCACACATGGCACATACATACATATATGAGCATATAAATCAGTGCAAGACGACACGTGCGCAGCGTGAGCACACACACACACACATACACACACGCACATGATACATGCGTTTCCATTTATATTAAAGTAAATTGTTGTAATAAAACTCGTGCAAGTCGCTACTCGCTCGTGCTGGGTTTGGTCTTTCATTGTTGCAGCAGTTGAAGCTTGCAACGCGTGTCTTTTTGCTGCTGCCACTTGGCTACCACTGTCAGTTGTGCTTTGTCATAATAAATCAATGTTCAACTTTCTTTCGCATTCTCCACTCTTTGTAAGCATCTGTGCAGCGCTTCTTGGGCGTGCGTCACTTTCTTCATCTTTTCTTTACAGTGTCACATCTACGTTTTGCCGCTTAAATGTAATGCTGCATTCTTGATGGAAAGGCACTTTTCTGTGCAACTTTGTTAAGTTTTTGTGAGTTAAGAAAAATAATAATAACAATTAATTTAAGAGTTTTAAACAAAAAAAAAAACATTTCGTAACTTTTTAGAAGAAAGCTCAAAAAGCTCTGAAAAAGCTTCTACAAATTCGCATCAAATTATGATCTATTTTCGGTAAGATGTTTTTTAAATTAATCGAAATTTTATATAATTCTAAGAAAAGCCAGTACCTTTCTCTCAAAAGCTCTTCCATATGAGCTTTTATAATACCACCTAAAGTTAGAAAGTTTTATATTAAGAATTTTGAATAAATAATAATATTTCATGACTTTTAAAGTGAAAGCTTTTTGGTTAAGGTGAAAGTTTGTTTTAAAAGCTCCAAGCTCGAAATAACCCCAGAACACTTTTTTTTTTAATTTAAGAGGAATAATTTAATTGAATATCATTTTATGACTTTTTAGAAGTTTTATGTGCTTTAAAAGCTTTAAGCTTCAATCAAATTCTACAGAAATGCATTAAATGATGTACGATATTTCTTTAAAGTTGTGGGCAAGTACTCCAATCTAAAATCATTACATGACTTTGTAGGTGGAAGCTCTGATACATTATTTGTGTGTGCCTTAAAAGCTCTAGGCAAAACGAACAATTGACTATGAAGTTGCAATAAAGCTTTTTCTTTAAAGTCTCTGACAAGTAAACTACTAATATTATTTTATAAACTTTTCGGTGAAAGCTGCAGTGAATTCTAGGAAAAATATCTGTGAAATGGCATTAAATTTTGGAAGCTTAATTCGATTGGCCTATCCAACGACTCATAGCTCCAGAAGGTCAAATTCTTGTGTAAACATATGAGTTTCCTTTCTAGATAGAATTTTCAGAAATTATCTCTTGACAAACCAAAAAATTTTATTTTTAATTTAATTTAACATCTAAAAAGTCCACTGCAACTCAATTCACCTACAACACTTATAATTTAACACATAAAAATGGCTGGAATGTATGTCAGCGAACTTCTTATTTCAGCATTTTTTAGCAAAACATTGTCGATACTTTGTTTTTATTTTGCTTGAGTATTTGGGTTATGGTGCATACATACTTAATAAATATTGTTGCAGCATGAAAAAAGCACACATACCTAAGCGCAGTGGTGACTGTAAAATTGACAGCAACATAAGATTTTTAAAATTCCAACTACCTGAGAAGCAGAAAATTTGCGGCAAAACCAGTTCTCGATCGCGAGTACGTGCGCAGTTTATCTTGAAGTTGAGTATTGAAAGGGATCTTGTGCATATGAACAATTATTTTGCAAAAGGCGCAAAGCAACAGAAACTTGTTTTATTAGTCAGCAGATGGAGGGAATTTATAAACTGATACTGTATTGCTATGAAGTGTCTGAAAGCTCTGCTAGTCTAAGCAAATTTAAATTAAAATTGAAGGTTGCATATTTATTTCTGAATAGATTTTGCATCAAATACTAGTTAGATGTTCAGTGTCTAAGACTCATGTCCGGACTTGCGGTAATGTGGTGAAGATGAGAGAGAGAGTGAAAGTTGGTAGAGATCGAAAGATCGTCGATTCAGAAAAAATCGTTCCCTGCGACATATGCTCTAAATAGAGTAAATTAGTTGGTAAAGCAAATATTCTTATTTGAAAGACTTCAATCCTTACTTAACAAGAGAACAAACTTACTAATCAAATAGGTCCTCAAAACGCGGAAACCTAAGTGTAAGAAATAAGAGCAAATCAAAAATGGGTTCAATGAAGTTCCCTTGGCCCTCACAGGCTTTTTAAAAGCAGTGAAATTTATCAGGAATTATTATTTTTTGATTTAATGGCACGATAATTCGAAACAGATACCAACTTAAAATAATAGCTCTCTCATTAGGGAAACCAATTTCAGAGTCTTTAAAGCTTATCTAACAAAGTCTAACCGCCGTTCTGAGCATACTAAAGAGTTAAGTGTTACGATGATATTCATGTTTCGTGGAAGAAAGTATCGAGATATTAAAAGCTGGCAATGCACCTGACCATTGAAGCTCGTATGGACTTATAAAAGAAGAGTAATGAATAACACTCCGAAGGAAGTAATGCACTATTAATGAGATTTGGAATTAAGATGTCGGGTAGATAGTTTGTTAGCAAAATAATATAGAATGCAATTCTAAATTCTTGGTTATAATTGCTATGGGTGGCGTGCAAGACACAGTAAGTCTGACAAAAGTCGCTGAGGTGCTGCAAATATTCACATCTTGGGACTACCAAATAATTATAAATTATTTAGTTCCTTGAAATCCAACGCAAAATCACGCTTGTCAACAGGTGCTACTATGGACTGAGTAGGCAATTGAAAAGTAAAGTCCTCTCTCGACGAACAAAAATTAAACTCTACAAGTCATTCCCGTTCTACTTTATGGTGCAGAAGCGTGGACGGTGTCAATATCCGATGAGACGGCACTAGGAGTTTTCGAGAGAAAGGTTTTTCGGAAGATTTACGGTCCCTTAAATATTGGCAACGGCGAATACCGCAGACGTTGGAATGATGAGCTGTATGTGTTATTCGACGACAAAGACATAGTTCAGAAAATAAGAAGACAGTGGCTACGTTGGCTAGGTCATGTTGTTCGAATGGACGAAAGTGTCCCAGCTCTGAAAGTATTCGATGCAGTACCCGCTGGTGGAAGCCGAGGAAGAGGGAGACCTCCACTCCGATGGAAGGACCAGGTGGAGAAGGACCTGTCTTCACTTGATATTACCAATTGGCGCCAAACTGCCAAAAGGAGAGATGCGTGGCGCGCTGTTGTGGACTCGGCTATAACCGCGTAAGCGGCTTCTACGCCAGTCAAGAAGAAGAAGTTCACAGCTGAAAGTATTTGATCGAGCTTCGGGTGACATCATGATCATCATCAATCGGCTCAACAGCTCTTTGTGAGATTTGGTCTGGTCTTCGGGCGACTGAAAGGCAATTAATACAAAGAAATATTTCTTTTTATTATTCCTGAGCCATTTTTTTTTATTTTTTCCACTTAAGCGGAACATTGGATCAAACGGATCTTTAAGTGATTTAACATCGTAATCATTTTGTCTACTAAGACAACTAAAGATATTAATTTAAACAAAGCCAAAAGCTGACTCTTCACAGAGCAAGCAGTATTGAATAAACTTAAAGCTGTGTTATTCGATCCACTCCTTTAATTTGTTTTTCTAGGTTAGGAACACCTTTGCTTTTGTTATATACTATAAAAGATAAACGAAAACAATTTTGCTTAACATTTACGCCTTTTTGCTACTGTTGTGGCTTTAGTTGTCTTAAATTTAATACCAATTACCAGTTGGCCTCTTGACCGATTTCTTGACTTTGGCTGTGGCAAAACAAAGAGCAGAGGTGTTCATGCCTTGCTTTAATATGCTTGCAGTACTTTACTGTATTCTTATTGTTGTTGTTGTTGCTTTACAAAATGTGCAAGTCGCAAGTCACTCACCCACAGTGACCGTTATGAACCTAACTGTTTGACGTTAGCGCACGAAAGCTGAGCTAATACCGTCTTCACCTACATCGCTAGGTGGTCGCATGTGCCGTTCATGTGTCGGTATGTGAAAATATACTGTTATAAAAAAAAAAAAAACAAAAAACAAAAACCATTTTGTTGTGGGCGTGAAAAACCAGCAGCTCGACACGTCGCCGCAAATCTGCAATTTCCTTAACAAAATGCGCCAATAAGACATTCTTCCCGAGCGCAGCTAAGCTACGCGCAGCCAGCGTCGACTGATTGAGCAGCACAAACTAAGCAACACTTTAAATGTCGCTTGAAAGCTCGTTCCACGCTTGGCGGTGGCCAGCAGCCACTGATTGATGACCTGTCCGCTGCGCTGTCCGCAAATGTTGCACGCGTAAGGTGCAGCACTCAGCTCCCTCTCGATATATATGTATGTGTGTGTGTTTGTTTGTGTTAGGCTTTTAGTGTCAAAGCATTAACCCCGTGGCACGTTGCAGGTTGGCTAATGCCACCGGTCACCAATCAAATCATCGTGCTCTCAGTAAACTGGCAGCGCGACGAGTGCGACTAAAGTCATCACCTCGACAACCTGGCTGACAGTCACACCGAGCACATGTCCGTCTGTCAATCTGCAAGTAAGTGTTCGCAAGCGTCAGTCAGTCCATGAGTCAGTCAGTCAGTCCGTTATTCAGTCAGCTGTGGCAGCGCGCGAACTTTGAGGTTAAATACGCAATGATGCAAATGTGTCTCAGTGGTGCAATGCGGCAAATGGTAAATGGTAGCAAATACAACTACAGCAGCAGCAACAACAATAAGAACAAATGCTGCAGACGCTGAAAATCAATCACTCAGCAGCAGCAACAGCAACAAAAACACTACTGGCATGTCGCAGCTGTCTTCCCCTACCATATTTGCTATCGTTGCTGTTGCAGTGCATTCAAGCGCGCCACATCGTCTGGCAACTCTAAGACAGCAGTGGCATAAGAAAAACCCGCTTCGTATGTTGGTGAAAAGCGAAATTGCAGTTCACTTTAGTAATGCTCCGTATTATTTATTGTCGTCTCCATGGCTTTGGAAGTGAAAGATGCCGCGTGGCTGATTGGAGATTTCTATGATAGATTCAACGATACTCGTACTTTGATTGGTTGGGAATTGAAATTGAAATTGTAAATAAACGAGTATATGATTGTGTGTGTGTGATTGTATGTACTGTGTAATGAATGTTTGAGTGTGTCATGCAGTTATGCTTTGCTTAAGTGAAATAAAATTGAATTCAGATTTACGTTGAGTTAAATTGAAAGGCTGTCATGGTTTTGAAAAGGCAGAAGACGTATACAAACAGCACTGTGGAGTGGTTACAAAACTGTAATGATCCCTTAAGAATTCAGCAAATATTAAATAAGATGTGTATTTTCCCTAGGCTTGTGAGGTTACAATATCTTACAAAAGACCTTTCATTTTGTGGCACATCAAATGTAGACATGATATTTCATAAGGTCTCTCTATAATTTTGAAGGCGAACTTCAATTTGTACAGTTGATTAAGTAACTTGTTTCATATTTTTTGGATAAATAACTGATAGATTCATACCAGAACCTTTTTTATACTGGCAATACTATTGGAACTTTCAAATTGGTCACTAAAGTGTAACCATTTCTTTTATAACTTCAAGTTAGGATTTAAACCCTCGACTCGACTCGTATACTTAGGTTATATTTTTATGTCTAGAACATCCCTCCCCATCTTCATTAGCATCACTTATGTTTATAGGTTAAAACTGAAAAAAATACATATTCCAATAATTCAATGTCTTGGGATCCTGTCTATCCATCGACCTCTGAAGTTATGTCAGTCTTCGCAAAACCTCGCAAACTACATATAAGCTATGTTCAATGATCTTGTTGTTTAAGAGACAATCCGAGAACTTTAGAAAGGTATTTCACTTGATGTCGAAGATGATCGATCCAAAAATAATGTGTGTTGTTATGGAGGAACATTCTGAGTTCAGCTAAAACTTGAAAACGATCTCATTAGCCCATATATGCTGAGAATAAATAAGCAGCTAACGGAAAAGAGAATGTTAAAAAAGGTAAAGGAACAGAAAAAGTATTTTAATATGGAGTAGATATTTGTTCTGGTATAACAAAGTGATTCAACATCATAAATCTTAGTGCCTTTTATGGAATCATTCAACCATTCAATGATATTTTAAAGCATGTCGGAATCTCTATTCAGCGGATAAATACAACTAAGTACATAACACAAATAAGAGGAGGAGCCCTGACTTTATCAATGTTTATTGAAAGATCTGAATAGCAAAAGATTCAACTTGCTGGAATATCTTGGTAATAATTGAGTCAGAGTAATAGCAATGAAGAAATCAATCAACTGGACAGAGTTCTGCTCCGAAATTCATAAGGTTTTTTAAACCTCCATATCGACAAAAGAAAGTAACAAATTTTTCCGGTAAGAGGTAATTTAATATCGGAAATATACAAAACTCAACAATATACTGAAAACATTTCTTGACATTTTGTTTAATTTATTAAAACTTAACAAGTAAGGAAGTGCTAAGTTAGGATGTAACCGAACATTTTATACTCTCGCAATTTATTGAAGAAATTTTATTAAGACAACATACAATTTGACCCATCTATTCGGCATAAAGTCCAATAGAATAACGAAAGTCATCATATATAGTGTATGAGGGCTGAGCTAATTCCTGAACCGATTTCACTCATTTTCACCAACCAGATACACTATATCCAAGACTATATTCTCACTTAATTTGGCTAGGAAATATCACATATCAACCGATTTATAATAATAAAGCCCACCGTGTTTGGAAAAACCTATAATAAGTTATATGGGAGCTAGGGGAAGTAACAACTCGATTTTAACCATTTTTAGCACAGAGACACACTATTGGAACAAAATAATTCCCTCTAATATACATTCAAATATCTGATAGATTTTCCGATATTTTTTGTTAAAAATTACCCTTAAGCACTGAGTTCTTTATGTGCGATATCCGGGGCCTTGAAAAGTTATAGTCCGACTTCGACAATTTTTCGACAAGTAATGCCAAACCATACCACATGTGTAGTATTTGTGGAAAGTTTTATACCGCCATCTTCATTGGTTCACAATGTATCTATTCGAAAGTGAGCGAATCAGATGGAATTCAAAATTGAATTATATGGGAAGTCGGCATGGTAGTGAACCGATTTCGCCCATTTTCCATCGGTAACATCAGGATGTCGAAAAAATGTCATGTATCGAATTTCATTGAAATCGGTCGCATAGTTTCTGTGATATGGTTTTTTGACCCATAAGTGGGCGGCGCCAGCCCATTTTGCACTTTTTTTAAACTGAGTGCAGCTTCTCTCTGCCATTTGTTCTACAAAATTTTGTGTTTCTGACGTTTTTCGTTAATGAGTTAACGCACTTTTAGTAATTTTCAACTTAACCTTTGTATGGGAGGTGGGCGTGGTTATTATGCGATTTGACCTATATTCATGGTGTACGATCAGTATTTTCAGATACAGTATTTGCAATCTGCTTTGCACAAAAAAAACAAATTTAATGATCTTTAAAGCTTTTCTCTCGACCGAAAATTTGTCTTAATTCTTAATTCAAAGGATTTTTCGAATTTTATTATATCGAATCCAGCTTTTTTGGAGTAAACTAGTGAACAATACTTTTTTACCTGGATCTATGCATATTTATTAAAACAAAACTACACTAATATTAGTATGACTTACCAAATGTGTCCAAAAGAAGCTCTTACAACCGAAAAACTCGTTCTGCAGCAATCTGTAAATAGAAATAAAAAATGTTAAAATTAATTTATCGTGATATCAAGCGAGTATTTTAAGCAAACAATTAATTTGATAAAGTGTTAAGTGCTACAAAGTACATGACTATCGCTCCACTCGTACACATGAACTTACATACGCACCCGGCATGCAGACAAGCGAGCTAACAAGTTCGTGCATCACGCGCGCATTCACTATGCCAGCCGAAAAATAGAGATAAATAAAAATGATGCAACTTTAAAACAACAAATCCAAACCGATGGGGCAGTTGCGCGAGGGGCAAGCGCGCGGAAATAATTAAAAGTAACATTCACTTCCGTTCGAATGAAATCGAAATTGAGGCGACAACGTGAACAAAAGCATCCACCCACCCAACAACAACAATAACAACCATGTGAAATAACGTGCAACTGCAGCGCGCCGCTTGCAACACGCTCCATTTCATTCAATAGCCGCCAGCCGCGAGGCCATCAAGCGCCATTCAGCTGCAGTGAGAATTTCCCTGCAACAGTGGCGAATTCGCCGACAATGAAGCGACAAAACCGTTAGTGCGCGCGCGCGGGGGAGTTACGCGCGAATGGGGTGTTAAGTAAAGTGTTGCATGTGCGGCAGACACGTGACGCAACAGCGACAATCAGTGTCATACGTTTAACACGCGTCGCGTGGAAGAGAAATATAAAGCACAAATATACAGAAATACATATTTACAAACACACAGCCACAAAAATATGCACGCGCTAGTGCATTAACAAATACAAAAACAAAAACCAAAAAAAAAGTAAATTGTCGCCGAAGACACTGCGTCGCCTGATGAGGCAGACGTTGACACAAGTGGAGCACAAGATGCAGCGGAAAATCAGTGCAACGTCGCAGAAATTGTACAAAAAGAAGAAGAAGAAGACGCAAACGCGTAGTAAGAAAACAGAAGAAGACACGCAAACAAGAAATGGCGGAAAATCCGTTGCAACAACACGCCCCAACAGTCAGCAGACGGCAGGCGGCAGCAACAACGACAAAAGTGTGCACAAGATGCTGCCACAAATGACATAAGGAAATGTGCCACACGACGCTGACTGCCGCGCCGGCACGTATTTCAGTCATGAGAAAGTGGAAAGTAAGTGAGCGCGCACACACACAGGCACACATGCGCACGCGATAGCATTAGAAATTGCGGAAACTTCGCTGGCCTACACAACCTGAAGTGGCAGCGTCGCTTTGCTAAAAATGGGGCAAACATTATGCCGCGGCAATGAGGATAACAATGACTTTTTGTGCACTTACGTACAACGTGCTGCATGCAACACATGTTCACGCTCGCTTCACAATTGCAGCTGTCGCATGCGGAACTTTGTCGGAAAGTTCCCGAGTTGTCCCACAAAACATCTTGCAAGATTACCAAGGGCAGCGCAGGCAAATGCGTTTTGATTTTCCATGCTTTTCAAGTGAAGTAGGACAAAACTTGAAATATATATGTGGAGGGAAATTTTTTTGAAAATAATATGTCTAAGCAAATGCAACGAGTCAGTGAGTGCGAGAAACCATGTAGAGAGATTCTGCGCCGAACTTTAGGTTGGGATTTAATCAATGATATGTTCTGATAAGTTATTGACTTGAATTGTGTAGATAGAATAGTCCTCCTAAGAAAGTGTTCTGGTGCCCATTTGATGGATAAAACTATGTATAAACTCCATAAAATTTGCTAGAATGGATTAGATAATCGATTCAGGCTAGGTTTAGACTAGGACTAGAACAGCCTAAGTAGGTTAGGTTAGATTGTAAGGCAATTTCCCCAAGAGGAAAAACACGTAGACTATAAAAGACAGTCGTTTGTAAAGCCTGGATCTCCCCTATATTAGCTATTAGGAGTCGAGCTTGTTCGAAAAAGTGAGATCCGAGAGATCTTTTTCTTGATCTCGCAATGGTGGGACATTCCAGAAGAAAGTGTTGAGATGATTCCACCTCATTATCCTCCATGTAGCTTCTACAGCTAGCGTCCGTTATGATTTTTAACCTTACAGCGATGATGCCGATGGGATAATGGCCAGTAAGAACCTCCATGACTAAGGAGAGTTAAGCTTTACTGACGGCGAAGAGCTCCCGCGGTTTACCTTAGGCCAGAAGGCGACTGCGCAAGTGCTAGTGACTGACCATCGCCTGCCCAGCTCAGCCGAGGCCCATCTGTCCATTAGCAAAGCGCAATAGGACAACGGTGCTCCTACATGTTTCCATGCTACTAATAGTGCGACAGACATTCCTGACCTTGCAAGCTCATCAACCTTACAATTTCCCGCGATTCTGTGACCCAGGAAACCAGACTAATCTAATCCATCGATAGTGAAGATAGGCATTCCTTAACCAACATTGAGCGCATAGTCAATGAACTCTAGGCTAGTATCGCCGCTCTAGTAACCGAGTGGATCATCACCTCCCTTAAGACTACTGCGCTCCGAAGCAATATATCCCCCGGGCGCATTAATAGCAGCCACTTCCGCTTGAAAAACGCCTAAGTAATTTCTAATACAAATTATTTGCAGAGAGTATAATTTAAATTGTACTGGATTAAAGTGAAGTTTAGTATATAGAAACCAAAACCACATTATTTGAATTTTCACTGCCTGATTTAGAACACAGTAACTGCTCCCAAACTTAAAACTTTGTCCTTTGGAACCCACTTCTGACAAAATAGGTTATATTTGAGCAATTTTTTGACTAAACAAATAACAAAAAATATTTAAAATATATGACTAGAACATTCATTGAAGTTCTACTCACAAAATGTGATACTTTGGTAAAAACTTAAACGATATATATTACAAAAGATATTATTGCAAAAACAAAGTTGAAACTACTACCAAATTTTATCGACGACACACCTTACAAAAAGAAAATTCGGTCACAGAAACTAGGTCACAGAATATTACACATTTAACGGAGTCATAAATTCCACTGATATTAACTGTAAATATGATCGAAGAGTTGGTTGGTTGTGTTTACGTTGCGGCATGAATATAAGTATATCTATGTATTTATGTAAAGGGCTATGGAAACCAATATGTAGGTATTGAGTGACTTTGTGAGGCGCCTTTTTTACTAGATATCAGTGCGCAGCCAACTATCGAGCTGATAACAAATATTTATGTTGCAACGATCAACAAATACATACATATATATTATATAAAACTGCATACATACACACACAAGTAATTCACAAGCGCAAGCAAAAATCGCTCAAAATCACACACAAAAACGTATAAATGAAATTCAAATAAAAAGAAAACGCGGAAGAAGAGAAAACTGAATATCACAAAAAAAGGAAGCCAATTTGTGCAAATTGCATCATTTTTCCGCATGAGTGTACACAAACGGAAAATCGAACAGAAAAAAAATTATGCAGAAAAATCATCAGCAGCAGCATCTGCAGATAAACACGAACTGACCCATCCGCTTGCGTTGCCGCCCCACAACAACGAGCAGCAATTAAAAAATTCACAACAACAACAGTAACAACAGCAATTGTGTGCTTATGCCAACCAGCCGCCAAGTGGTAATCAACCGGAAAAAATACAACAAAATTTGCATAAAACAATGAAATTGAAAATGAAGACAAACGTGGAAGCAGAAGAAGCAGCAGCAGAAAAATAAGCAACAATAACACAAACAACGGCACTAGCTGTTAGCAATTGTTGCAGCTGTTGCGCTGGCATGCTGTATGGCAAACAATAACAGCAGCGCTGTGCAACATTGAAAATGAAAATGAGCTGTGCAAAAGCAACAACAACAACAACAAATTGTAAAAATATATAAAAATAAAAATTGGCGCAGACGAAAAACGAGACTGAAATGTAAACAACGCCCACAACGCAGTTTTACGTATGCAAATATGCACGGGAGTGCGCACAGCTTTAAGCAACAAGAAGTTAAAGGAAATAGCAACAAAATAAAAAAATTATATATGTATGTATATGAAAATGAGAACGATAACAATGCTGGAATTTACGGAAATAACGGCAGACACATGAAAATGTGTGAAGATTGAATTACCATTATCTTGGCTGGTGGCAGCAGCGATAGTGGGCGGGCTATTAGGGTGGTGCATTATTGGAAGTAAATTGAGCTTAGAATATATATGCATATAATATATTTTGAAAATGTATATTAAAATTAATTAATTTTTCACATTTAAGGGGCTATATGTATGTATCAGTGTGAAACTTTCTAAAAATCGATTTTATTTTGTTTTTTGCTTATTCGATAGTTTATACTTTCAAAAATATCCTGTGAAAGCGGTAAGGTCATATCTTGAATAGTTTACGAATGGAAGCGTTGTAAAGAGCGTATAAGCCGCTTTAGTCGAAACTTTAAACGCGTTTTTCTCGAAACGATATTTTTCAAAATTGCTGAGATCACTCAACGAGAAATTGACTGATCGACTTCAAATTCAATGACCTACGATATTTTTAAATAGTTGAAAATTGTCAAGATGGCATTAAAAAACTACTATTTTTTACATAAAAACGAATTTTTTTTTAGAACTACGCCATTTTGGTAATTTTTGAAATTTTCCAAAAATTGTATGTCATTGTATAGGAAATACCTTCAGCCTAACCTTTGTGAATTTTACACTCTCGCAACAAAAGTTGCTAAGGGGGTATTATAGTTTTGTTCACATAACGGTTGTTTGTAACACCCAAAACTAAACGAGTTAGATATAGGGTTATATATACCAAAGTGATCAGGATGACGAGTGGAGTTCAAATCCGAATGTCTGTCTGTCCGTGCAACGGATAACTTGAGTAAAAATTGAGATATCTTGATGAAACTTGGAACACATGTTCCTTGGGACCGTGAGAGGGTTGCTTTCGAAAATGGGCAAAATCGGACCACTGCCACGCCCACAAAATGGCGAACCGAAAACACATAAAGTGTCATAACTAAGCCATAAATAAAGTTATAAAAGTAAAATTTGGAACAAAGGATCGCACTAGGAAGGGGCATATTTGGATGTAACTTTTTTGGGAAAGTGGGCGTGGCCCCGCCCCCAAATCGGTTATTTGTATATAACTCGCAAACCAATTAAGCTATATATAAACCAAACTTTCTGCAGTCGGTTCTCTTATGTACCCCACCACACACCATGAAATCAGTTGAAATCGGATAATAACCACGCCCACCTCCCATACAAAGGATAGGTTGAACATTACTAAAAGTGAGTTAACTCAGTAACAAAAAACGCCAGAAATACTAAATTTCACATAAGAAATGGCAGACGGAAGCTGCACTCAGATTTTTTTACAAAATGGAAAATGGGCGTGGCATGAAACTTGGTTTGTAATAGTTTCCTTACATCCCAATGATATGTTGTGAAAATAGGCCAAATCGCTTCACAACCACGCTTACTTCCTATATATCAGAACTTTGAAAACAATCTGAATCGTTTACTTTACAATATATAAAGTAAGCACTAGTGAAGATATCGGTGCAGAACTTTGCACAAATACTATGTTAATAGTGTGGCAGCCCCATTCTAAAAATCGCCGAAATCGAACCATAGGTTTTTAAGGCCCCATATATCGAACACGAGGTGCTTCTAACCTAATATTATGGTTTCGAACTTTCAATGGACTTTATACAATATATATGACGAATATGTGTCCAAATTGTGTATTATATAATATAAATAAAGTTAAATAAATAAATTGCGAGAGTATAAAATGTTCGGTTACACCCGAACTTAGCCCTTCCTTACTTGTTTACATAAAAAACGATATTTGTTTTCAGAACTACGCCATTTTGCTAATTTTTGAAATTTTTCAAAAATTGTAGGTCATTGTATAGGAAATACGTTCAGCTTTAATAACCTTTTTGATTTTTTTGTTTCAGCTACTCATTCGGCTGGAATCATATTAGCAGTGGGAGAAAAACTTAAAATATCGCTGAAAATATATTCCTTTTTATGTCTAAAAAATCTTCGAACAATTCAATCAAATACTTTCATTAAAAACAAATCCACGAAAATCGCCTAATTTTTCATGGGTTAAACTGGTATAGCCCCTTAAGGTAGTTTTATAGGAATGTTGCTCACTCATAAGAGGAAAAGTCGTTCAGAAATTCGAAGACAACATTAAATATCGAAACATCAAAAATAATGCTTAAAAACATCAAGACCCATACCATTTAAACACAACGATCTCCTAAATATATTACAAAAACTTTTGCCTACATTTCGGCGCCATGAATTAAAAAATTGATTGTAAAACCTACTTAGTTAGGATCATATATCTTTATATCCTTTCAATCATTAGTAGTATGTAACCACAGCCACGGCGACCACCAACATTTTTTAGAAAAATTGTTGCCTACATTTAAGCGCCATGAATTTAGGAGATTACCGTAAAATTATTCAGTTAGACACCGAAATTTTTGAGTTTTTAAACTAAGTTAATGCATTTTTTTAAACTTTAAAACAGTTATCTCCATTATAGATTAAACTCAACCTCCTTGTTATTTGCATCTTACCAAACTTTTTTTGATTAAGAGAATTTTTTATAAAATACTTATGCTAGATATCTATGTTGTTAGTTGAAATGGCAACCCTATGTATTTCGAATTTCCAATTTTTGCAGTATATGGTGGGAACTCTACAAAATGTTTTCTTCTCACAAAATTGGATTAGTTACATTATCGTAAACTATATAAGTACGTCGACAAATTTTATAATTTTTGCAATATTCCTAATTCAATATATGTGTGTGGCAATATTTCATTTTAAAAATCTGACATTCAAAAACTGATTACCCTAAAGTTTTAAGAGTTAGCATGAAGCAAAAATGTTTAATAATGAATTTTCCACAAGAACACATAATAAGATTATGATACGTATTTATATATATATATATAAGTAATATATCTTTATGTTCTTTTATAAAATAATTTTGCGGAAATACCAAAACTCTACATTTCCTGCTCATACCAACCATGAAGATTATACACTCCACAATTTATGCGCACAAAAAGTCGCTAAAAAAACCAAAAGCAAATAATCTCTCACGTTCTAGATTTGAAACTAAAACCAACTAAACCGGTACTAGTGGACCAAGACTGCATACCACATACTGCATACCACATACATACATACCACATACGATTTTAACATGATTTTCAAATATTTAGACAGCATAAACGTATTCCATTGCTGCGCTGCGCTGCTCTGCTTAATTAGCAATGCGTCCAAAGAAACTAAAAGCACTGCCAGCGGCTGCGAAACCACAGCGGGCCGACCGACCAAGCGGATGTGGCACAACGGCAATCAAATCAAAGCTTGCAGGTAACGCAGCCCAGCTGGCAGCCCGCAGGCAACAAAGCAGCGGCGAGCAACAACAACAACAGCATATAGTTGGGACCACGACAGGTGATTAACGCATATAAATTAGAAATTAAATGGAGAGAAGAAAGTTAGAAGTGGAAAGCCGAAAGTCCGAAAAAACAAAAGTCGCAGGTCAACAAATTAAAAGCGGCTACAAATTCATTAAAAAGCAGAAAATCAAGGAAATTTTTTCATGAAATCAACATAAAGCAGGTGTGTGTGAATGTCGATATACAGACATATGAAAAGTTTAGTGTTTAAAAATAAAAAAAAAAAAACAGAAACTATTGTACAACTTTTCCCAAACCCAAAAACGACGGGAAAATGAGTGTATTACTGCATTTTTAATGAGCGAAACTATAACATAGGCAGCGCTTTCCGCATTACATTAATTAACTACATTTAATATGCATACTTATATAAATTAAATAAACATTTAAATTGTGGCCGCATACGGAATCATAGTAAACGCGATGCCGCCACTTGTCCAATAAATTCAAATAATCACATGCACATACAAATATCTACAACTTTTTAATGTTAATTGCTTCCTCAGATACACTCGATATGCTCAGACACACAAACACACTCATCTTCTCAAATTCCCCACCAACCAATCTCGTCTAATTCAATTGCCACCACAAGCTGTCGCTGCCACATCGAGTCACATTGACCACCACACGACCGACCCACAAGCGGTGCGGTCAGCATGCCATGTGCCCACCAACACACCCTATTGTGGCGTCTTTATGCGCTGCAGAGTCACACCAGAGTCGTCCATTCCGCTTGGCTGCCTCGTTGCACGGCCACAGACCACGCAGGAGACCACGAACAAGACGTACAAATTAAAAATTAAATTGTGTGAAAAAATGTCTGCGAGTGCAAACAAACGCAGTGATAATGACGACGGCAAGTGTTTCGTAGCGCTGCAGGCACCCTGAAGCATTTCGAGGAAAAACAAAAAAGAATTGAAACAATGCTGCAAATGTATTACAGATACACTTAAAAGAGCTGTAGCTGGGTACAAAGAAATTAAACATTCAAAATTTCAAGACTTCTCAAGAAATTCACTTGTCTATAATGAGACAACATCTCCAGAACCTACTTACATTAAAAGATGAAAGATAAAAATCACTTCGAAGACAATATGCAGATGATCGAATGTCTTACACTCTTAAATATGTCCCTCAAAAATCTAACAGCTTCTTCATGGGTATATAAAGATAGCTCTTCGAGATATAAAAATAAATTTCCGGAACCCAAAAGTTGATCAACCATAACCGCCAGACCTTCACGATAAATATAACCTAACTTCCCATCAATGTTTATGTGGCAATTTGATATTTTCAAGAAACTGTGAGTTTAATTAATTTGACTTTGTTTTTAACTGTCCGTAGTGATAAAGTCAACTATGGAACGAAATTTTACTACCAAAGAGGGTTACATCTCCATAAACACTAAAGAAGAAAATTGAGTTTAGGACAAGTTAAATGAAACTGAGTTAAAACTAAATTTGAGAGTAGAAGTTCACGCTAAACATCAAAATGGAAATTAAACTCGAGTTTACGATTTTGTGTTTATTAACAACTTTCGAGTTTAAGAAATAATGAGTTTATATCGACTTTCTTCCACAGTGTTAAAGTCTATTGTAGGACAAGCTTTTGGTTGTATCACCATAAACACCAGAAAGAAATTTGAGTTTAAGACGAGTTAAGGAATATGTTTTTCAAGGGTGAAAATTTTGATTTTAGACACAAAAAGTTGTCAATAAATTCGAGTATGGATTGTAACATTGAATTGCATGTGAGTTATGTGGAATATTTTGTTAAATCAGAGTTTGGGTGTTGAGTTTGATATTAGATCGAAAGAATATCGATAAACTCGAGTTTGTAGCGCAACACAAGCTTACTAGAAGATAATTCAATTTTTTTATTTTTGTATATTGAAAATTTGAAAAGTACAAACCGACGCAAGTTTACTATAAAATATATCTTTGGCTCTCGGGAGTTTGCCAAATAACCAACTAATTAACAATTAGCTTTAAATTCACTTAATTTTGAAGATTTAATTAAATACAAAATTACTCAAAAATGCTTAATTCTTGATAATGTCACACAATTAAACAATTTAAAGGAAAATTGATCAATAAATTAGCAACATTGTGTCGGGCGCACAGAGTTTAAGCCATTACTAGCACTTGCACTGTTTAAATCAGCGCACAAGCAACTACAAATACAACGAAGAGACAGAAACTATCTTGTCTACAACTATTTTGCAAAGTGTCTCCCCACAAGGAGGGGTGATCTCTACACTACACCCACGAAGCGCTGTGACAATGAAAGGGAGCTCGCTGCGCTTCACTGACATCCAACAACAACAACAAGCTGATGGGCAACTACAACAAAACTGAACATGCGACCCACTTAAACCTTCCGACTACACTTTTTGACCATGTGAAAAATGCTGGCGAACTCAACGCCACAGACCGCGCGGTTCACACGCTCACTTGGCCCTGGTGTGGGGCACACGAGTCTACGTACTGCGAGTAGGAGACGCTGATGCGACGGAAGGAGGAAGCTTCTTTTATGCCACTTTGTTTTCACTTAATTAAATCATTCCGCAAATTTCGTTTTGTAGACAGTCAGTCAGAGCTTGCGGTTCTAATTCGGATTGCATGTAAAATGCCACAAAAGAGTGTAGACGCGAGCGCGCGGCGAAAAGCAAGGGAAAGAAAAGAGCAGGAAATCAGGGAAAGAGAAAAGAGATGAGCGTTGAAAATGAACTGCAGTGGAAATGTGTTTTTGGGTCAAGCGACAATTCGAATGCGGCGCTCTTTTGTGCGAGACACGACGTGGACACAGCCAAGACACAAATGGAATTATAACTGTACTGCTACGGCTGAGCTTAAGTAGCCGACTACTTGCGCATATAAAATGCTATTTGTTTATCATTTCGCTGAGTGTTTTTGATTTAAATGACTTCAACTAAATAATTTCGACGGAGCTGGAGCTCGAGCTGCAGCTCACGAACTGTAGCAATTAAGTGCCAGCTGCAGCGTCTCACTTATTGAGTCCATTATTTTGTGGACCAACAAAGTTCACATAATTAACAGTCGCTGTGTGGATGCAGTGCAAATATTGCAAGCTGCCGGCGCTTATTAGCAGGTAATTAAGCCACACACAGAGACCCACGGACGCAAATGCAATTTTCATATTGCGCAGGAAATCACAAATATCCGGGGACTTATGGGTGTGTCTGTTAGATCTCCGTTAATTTCCACAGTTACTTTTAATTTATATTTCATATTTTTTAAACACTTTATCACTGAGCAAATTGCCAGCTCGCAACTTCAATAGTAGTTCCCAGCACTTTCACTTCGCCACTGAGTTGCACATTAAGTGCCCATAACTTACACTTTTTGCCACATAAAGTTGCAGTGTTTACACGTCGAAATAAATAAATTTGCAAACACTTCAAACATAATTGCAAATAGGAAAAGGTTTAACTGTAATTGTTGTGTAAAAGCGAAATGCGAACTTGTGAACGTTGGGAAATTGAAAGTTAGCATAAAAAGCCGCACTTAATTGTGACTGGTTTATGCAAAAACTCGATGGAAATTATGTAGGAAATAAAGCGTTTCCTTCATTTCAAAGTATTTATAAACTACTTTCATTTAATAATATTACTTAAGGAAAGCAATAAAATGCATTCGCAATGCTAATTATAACAAATTTCGCTCGTTTCAAGTAAATGTTGCAAGCGTTTTTTTGAAAGTGAGGTTTCGTAACATACTTTTTAATACTTAAAAAGTGTTTCACTTTCTTGCGAAATTTATGTAATTATAATTAAAAAACACTAAATACTAAATTATATAAATTTTTAGGGTTACTCTTATAATTTCTGAGTATAGTACTTTTTAATGTTACCAGTAATGGTTTCAAATATCTGAATTGATTAAAGTGGTTTCACTAAACACTTGCCTCTAAAAATATAATAAATCGTGAATCAAATTAACAGATTTTTCGCCACAGTTTTTTAACGAGTTATGAATCAAAGCTTTTTAAGGGGAACACCTAGTGTGAAATTTTTTCATATTTCGTAAATTACACCTTTAAAATAACATATTAAAATTTCAAATCGATATCTCAAATAGTTTTTGAGTTATAGCAATTTAAAGAGCAGCCGCTCGGTAACAGTGAAAACGATCATTTTATCTTTAAGCGCGTTTTTCTCGAAACAGCATTTTCCTGCAGTGATTACTCAAAAATAAATGTACTTTATATAGTTCTCCGTACAATGACCTATCGATTTTTTATCTGATCAAAAAATCGAATTTTAGCAGGCCAAAAACGACCAAAATTTTGGGTAAAATTCGATTATTTTTTTAAAACGCCGCCATATTTTAAATTTTTGATTTTTTTTTATCGTAAGTCATTGTACAGACAATATTATCTAGTTTAACGAGGATTTTTTTTTTTTAGATTTCATCCACGGAGAAGGCCGGAATCACTGCAGCAGTGAAGGACCTTTTTTTCGCGCCGTTGGAGATCGACTATAACTTAAAAAATATTTAATTTTTTTTCTTCAAAAATTTTACTGTATATTCTTGAAATATGTATCTATAAATATATTCTTAAAATTTTGATAAAGTATTTTTTTAATAAAAATTTCCAAAAATCACCTTTTTTAGGCCATTACACTAGGTGTGCCCCTTAAGAAATCAAATCATTGCTTTGTCTTAACCAGTAGTAAACCAGAAATATATATAAAAAAATAACCCTCTCATATGGCAACACTGGACGGTCATGCTCATGCTGTTTTAGGCCTTCTCGAAGAAGAATACTTTATTAAAATTCTCTAAAGAATCCTAAATATCAATCTTGGATCATCAGTTTTTGAGGTCCAAACTTTCGAAAGATTCTCTATAATAAATCTATAAATCGATAAGCGCTTTTGGATCTTCTTTAATGTAATACATCAAGGACCGGCTTAAATCTCCTAAAAATTAATCTATACTACTATTATAAAGAGGAAAGATGTGTATGTCTGTTCGTAATGAATAAACTCAAAAACTACAGTGCCGATTTCAAAAATTCTTTCACCATTGAAGAGCTACATTTCACCCCGAGTAACATAGGCGATACTACTATAATAGAATCTCAACCTTCTGGAAATAGTTCCCAGGTGAGGCTATAAAAAAGACTCCGCGATGGAGAGTCTTAATCTGAAACTGAAAATCGTCTTTCAAGTCATTCTCTTGGCATCGCAATCGCGTGCCAGAGAGTCGATTAAGAGTGCTCGCAGCTGCTTGCTGAACATAATTTCAAAACCTGCCAAGTACGCGCTTGAGGGTTGAGAACGGAGCGTTTGCAGCGGCTTGCAGAACAAAATATTAGAAATATACAAGCTCGCGCATAACTTTTGAAATGATACTGATGGTACTATTAGATAAGAACCTTTAACTGCTGACATATGACATTGATGGTATCAATCAAAACATCCAAGCCAAAAGATATATGCATATAATGAAACATTTCATCGGATCTGTGCAATTGAATCCTCATAGATAAGAATTATAACTTTTAAGATCGAGGTAAATATCTTCAATGGAATCGGTATCTACACTGGAAATAAAATCATCCTCAGCATCCAGTTTTGTCAAGTCAGCATTTTGTCCAACAAGTCATACTTTGGAACAACACACTTGGCAATTGCCAAAACAGTGTGGTATTAATATTGGATAATAACGAAATTAGCTGCATGGACCTTAGGGATGATAGAGAGAAAGATGTCATGGTATTTTAGCTCAAGAGATGCATCCTTAAAGGTTCTCTTAATTGTTAAATTATGGAAATTCAATATCGAAACCATTTTTGTGGTTTTGTCATCGGTGCCCGCTTTTGCCTATGACAAGATATTGTTATAATTTGAATTTAAAATCTAGGCGGAAGAGTACTAAGCTATGAAATCCTAGATAATGGAAAACAAAAAATTGGTATATTGGGATTCTTGTTAAGATCAAACTTAAAAATGGAAGTTTAACTGAATAAAGTATAAACTTGAAGACATTCTACGAGTACAGTGGAAAATTATGCGGCAAACCTGCGGAAAAGAAACAGAAACTGCTTAAACACGGTATCACCCCGATTTAATATGTTTTTTATATTAAATTCCACTTAATTATGTTAATTAATTTTAATTTCACTAGATTTTCTAAATTAAATCTTAACGTCAAACATTTAATACGGCAATATTATTTTATGGCATATAATCACCACACATTCAGCTATTTATAACTAGAGCTCCCATAAAAATTTCCGGTCATTTACATGCAACACGTCACAGCTTCGACGGCAAACGGAGGCTGAAGCGGAGCTATTAAATGCTAATAACAGTGCTATTGACACACACTCACACAAACAAAATACTTTAAATGTCATTAAAAAGTACAGACAAATAATGAAAAACAACAACAAATGGAAAACAATTAGAAAATGTTGCATTGTGAAATCTATTTGAAGAGAAGAAGCTCTGAAGACAAACTGGTTACATTAAAGGCTAATGCAAAGAAGTCACGAATGGTCCAACTTGAGGTCAAGACGAGCCTCAAGATAATATAGCAAAAACAAAAACAAAAATAAATTAATTGAAAAAACCAAAGACGGGCCACTAACCGTGATTCGCACTCTGCGGCGGATTTGTGGATTTGTGAAATTCATTTTGCAATTCACTTGGCAACCTTAATTCCTATTTATATTTCACTAAATGCTACAAAGTCACCGTATAATGACAATGGAACGTAATAAAGTGGTGCGGGGACAAAAAAAATAACTGAAGAAGCTTACGCAGTTTAAAATGTCGCAACGGTTTCGGGGCTTAAGCTGTGGCAACCCCGTGACAGCAGCGACGAAATAAACCAAAGCAAATGGTGGAAAAGGTAAGACAAGTCAATCAGTGCGCTATTGTTGTTGTTTTTGCAACTAAACGTGCAGTCATTAAATTTAATAACAACTTTTAAGAACGCAACGTCGTCATGGATAGCAGTGGTTAACGTAAAAGCGTCACCGAACGATAAAAAAAAAAACAAAAAACAATAACAAAAATGAGATAAATCTAAAAATATTGCGGACAGTTAAAACAACAACAACAATAAAGCAACAAAAAAATCTAATAAAGTGAGTCCATAAAACCAACAAACACACACACAAGCTAACTACAAATGAGCAAAACGCATGCAAACAACAACAAAAGTCATGTGTTAAACACGCTTCAGAGCCAGCATATTTTTTTTATTATTAGTAGCGTAGCTTAGAGCGCACGCACATGTGCGCAAGCGTGCACTGAATTATGCTTAGCGCTGTGGACGTTTACGCTTAAGGGTCAACAAATTGTAAGAATCACAGCCACAAGACAATCGACGCAAATGCGGGCTGAAAGCAACGCTCGGCAGTACGGTAAACAAAGCATGACAGCTCAACTTAACTGAACTCACTCAGCGCGTAATTGAATTGAAATTGTAGTTGAAAGACATGCGGGCAAGCGGCGCACCGACAGACGGCTCAACAACACAACAGCCCAACACAACGCGTTACGCATGCGCGGCAGTGCCCGCACTGAGACGGCACCACTTATGCGACGCGACAGCACGCTTGGCGCTCCAGTCGTTGTGGTTGAGCTGCGAAAGCGTTTCATTCACACAAAGCAGCTCAACTCATTAGAATGCCACAGCCAATAAACCGAGCGTGAGTGATTCGTATGTGTATTCTAGGGTGCGTTCAAAGGGGTGCCGTTGAGTGAGTGATGTGTTGTCTGATTAGCTGTGAAAGCAATGCAACCGTGGGTTCACAGATTTCTAGAAACAATTTCTAAACTTTTGTGAAAAAAAGAAAATCGAAAATTGAGAAACAAGAGTGGGGAGAATAATCTATTATTTTTTCATAATAATCCACGTTGATGGTATTTTGAGAGAAGCTCATCAAAAATTACCCAGTATTCATGTTTTCAAATTTCAAAATATTTGAAGTCGTTTATTCAGTGTACCCTATGGCTCCACTGGGGAGCAAAGGCCACAATGAGATTGCTCCATTTATTTCAATATTGTGCTAGCCCCATGATTTGACTCCAGGTTGTTTGGACCTTAGATATTTCGATGTCCAAATTTCTTTTCCAGGTTAGAGCGTGTCGGTCTTTCCTAAGGTTACCTTGAGCATTCCAGCCGATGACATTCTGGGTATTGTATCTGGATTTCGTCTCAGACATAGTGACCATAACTAGTTAGGTAGGAATGCCGCCATACTGTCTCAATTAACGCTAGATGTGTCATTTTGATGCACTATTTTGAGACCTTTATAATTTGCTATCTCGTTTCATCGTCAAACCATTTGATGCTTTCAATGAAAACACTTATTTCCGTTTCCCAATAGATGTCTCTAGGGCCAAGCACTGGTCGATTAAATCGATTTTTTTATATCGATTTTGGACATTTGTGTCAACATTTTAAAATATTTATAGAGATCTGTTTGCATCCCAAACTTATTCTCAACTGAAAATGTCACTCTTTGAGCCGAATTCTCGACATTTGGAATTTATGTTTGGTTTGGAAGATGCTAGATAAGTTCGGTAGATGGAAAGAGAGGGATGCCAATATCATTGGAGTATTCCCCCGTTCCTACACCGCAATCCCTTTTGGATCCGTCGGTATATATTGAGATAGTATTCTCTTATTCAACTGCTCCTCCTCTCCATTTCCGTCTAGAGGGTACCCTCATCTGGAAGTGGCCACTGAAATCCAATTTTGGCACGTAATAGTCTGTTTTATTTGGTATTGAAGTACACTGGTTCAAGATTTCACTCTGACCATAAATCTGTGTTTGAGACGGTGATGATATTTATGCTTAGACTGATTCAATAGCAGGGTCTTGGGTTCACACACCAAGCGAGCTAAAATTGAAAGCATGCATATTTTAATGGAGTTCACCATTCTTCGAAGCATAAATATTTTCAAAATGCTTTTATGAATTCAAAGCGACCCTCACTCCAACATAAGCTCGAGCATACCAACATAAACGCACGATCAATCAACCTCTGTTCATTCAGAAATATTCAAATCTCATTATTAATTATGAGTTTCAGGCTTGCTTCGCCTTGAAGTGTCACTGTCATTATAATAAAAAATTGAAGTCGCAAATGCAACAAAAACGGTATGGGAACGTCAGCCGAGGCAGCAAGGCATTTTATGGCATGAGACATTATTTTGTATAGTTTAATAAGCAGTTTATCTTCTTAGGAATGCTGCGCTCATATTGGCCTCTGATTACGAGCGAATCTACAATGATGCTGAAATTCAAGGTTATGGTGAGTTGAAACGCCTTTCAGTTGAGAGTGGGAAGGGCAGCAAGCGTTTTGATTTCATTAATCAAGTGCGTTTTTTATTATTAATTAAATGGAATGATGAAATATCTGTGGCGGCATTTTCATATTTTAAGCAAGTTGTTAGGGAGTAAAAAATAGTTTGTTAATTTGTTATTCATGTTCCCAACAACCATTGATCAAATTTTTTCAAAAAATTATTTTTTATACTCTCGCAACATGTTGCACAGAGTGTTCTCATTTAAATTGAAAGTTGCGTTTTGGCTATATTCTTAGTCTACTTTTTCTTTTTTTCTGCCTTTCTTTTTAAAGTTCTTTAATTTATCACACCATTTTAAAGCGTCAAATGTACGACGAATTGATTCGCTCCACACATTTTATGCGAATAATAATTTGTCTAATAAGTAGAAATACTTTCGGCACATGCGTGAAACATAAAAGAAGTTCAAAAGTAAAGTTATAAATTTTTAACACCTTTTGGGTTCTAGAAAGCAATTTAGCGGGTAAAAAAGTACTAAATAGAGCAGAAAGAATTGAAGCTGCGTTGGAAAGTCTTACAACTCAAGTACAAAATTTTAGAATTTTCTATTTATTAATAATTTACCATGACAGCTGGACGGCATTCAATTAAAAATTAAAAAAAAAGGTTTATTTATTGCTTTCAGCAATTTAACTGTACTCCATAAATAGCATAAATAGCAGAAAAATATTTAGAAAGAAAAATTTGAAGATTTGAGACTTTCTTCTACGAATCTGTAATATGCTTTTAGATTTCGAAAATGAAATATTTCTTGAAATTTTTACCTTTAAACCCCAGAGGTACATAAAAATATTCATATTTGCAAAAAACCTTGTAAGGGCATAATAAAATTGAAAAGAGATTGAAAGCTTTTAATTAAAAAATCAATATTTTCTATATATTTTATTTTTACAATTTCATTATACTAAAATTCCACAAAAGCTTTCATACCACTAAATATACTAGACTTCATATCAAAAGTGCCACTTTTTCTTTTCCATATTTTTGTTAATTTCCTTCACTTTCTTATTGTGCCATAAAGCTTTCACACAACTAAATTGAACATATATTTATGAAAGCTCAAAACTATGATTGCATGAAAGCTTTCACTTACTGTCTCTCTCTCTCTCCTCCCCACATTATTTTTCGAATCTATAATGAATATCACCTTTAGACATAAATCTGAATAAAACAAAATTATTCCTTTAGAGTCAACAGAGAGAGCGGTAAATCGGAATTCGAACTTTTAATTGTGCTGGCGATTTCTGCACACTTTTCTATGCGTTTTACCGTTCTCAGCTCTTCTACTGTAGTCTACACTTTACTCCTCTCAAAAATCATTTTATCTTCTCCAGCAGCTGCCACTTCACATCACCCCCTCCTGCGCTCTGCATAAAAACGCTTAAGGCCTACGAAAGTTCTATGCACGTTTCGAAAAGTTCAACTGACGCCAGCCACCCACAATTTCCTTTTATCAACTCAAACTCCCAACTCAAGCCTTGAAGCTTATAACTGTCTTGCCGCCGTGCAACTTTTGGCCAAAAACAAACTTATTCTGCTTGGTTTGGGCACAAGTTGCAACAGTCGCAAGTATTCTTTTGCCATCTTTTTATTACTGCTTGGAAGTTCTGTGCTGTTTTTTTTTCGCTTTCTTAGCGGCAACTTTTAATTTGCACACGCTTACCTACACATACAGAAGAGTATTTGCACAACTTTTTGCTGTTTGCCGTTTCATTTTACTTCGTTTTAGGCGAAATTTTTGCATTCTTATACTTGAAGAAATTGCTGAGTTGCACTCTCACACACATAAGCGCTTGCACCACAAGCGCCTACTGTTACATATTATTACTGTTATTATTTCTCAAGCAACTGAAAGTGAGTTTTTTTTATTTTTGTTGTTGTTTGTCAGTGTCTTTGCTGCAATTGCTGCATGGCTCTAACCCTTCGTCACTTTTGCTTTCGCAAGTTTTGCACTTTTCATTGCAAAAAAAACGAAAACGAAAACGAAATTTAAGCGAAAAAACGCTGCATTTTAAACTTACGCAAGCAAAAGTCTGCAACAAAAACAACAAATTATTAAAAAAATATTTGCGAAAAACTATATTTTTGCTGTTGTTGCTGCTTTTACTTTTGTATCACGTAGTTAGCTTCCGGTCGTGTTATTTGCCTGCAATTCTGTCGGTCTTTTTGTCGTTGTTGTTGTCATTGTTTTTGTTGTCGCTGCTGTTGGCTCTTTTAATTTGTGCTTTTATAGAATTTCATGTTGTTATAAAGTTTTTCTTTTCATTTCCCTTCTTTTTTCGCATTGACTTTCATGTCTTCTTTTACTTTACGTGAGTAGTCGTAAGAGGTTATTGCTCCAGTAAACGCAGACACTAGAGACGTCTGAAATATTATAACCAATTTTTGAAATATTCGCAACAGAAGACGGCCAGATTAAGGGTTCGTTCATCAAGGGGTTACATGGGTTTTGTCCCGTTAAAAATTGGCCTATTTTCAATATTTTTTTTCTATCATCGTCATGCGTCATTTGGTGACTCCTCGGAAAAAAAATGCGTCCGCGTCGTTAGAATAAATCCTGACAGGATCATCCAAAATAAAAAAACAGCAATATGAAATGAGTAACAATAATACCTGACTTGGAGAGCACACCTTACAAAGGCTGTATCTCCAAAACTATTCTTCGGATCGACTTGAAAATTTAGGACAATATTCTTGAGATGTTGTAGAAATTAATAAGACAAAAAACAAAAAATCGATTTTTTGAATCCACGAAACACATGTAACCCCTTAAAACAATAGAGAAATTCTGAAATTTAAAAGACATTTGCTATGTGTCGCTACCCTGCTTTCGAAGATTCACGAATTCATAGTTAAACACTTCATTTATAGGGGACTTATAGATCGACGGATCCGGAAAACATTTCCAAATCAATCTAACCTTTAACTAAAAATAATACATTTGAGAACTAGTTGATGAAAGCTTAGAAGAGAGAAATTGCTGTAGTTATTATAAATGGTTTATCGTGTAAAAATTATTAAAATAAGAAAGTCTAAAACCAGGATATTTTAAGGTTAAGATCTTAGTCAGATGGGAATCGCATGGAACGGCAGTTGCGACAAAAATTCCGGTACAGTATTTAGCGCTTACTTATCAAGATAAGATAAAGAAAAAAAAACAAAATCATTCATCAACAACCTTCTTTGTCCAAGAGAAGTCGGTGCCTCAAAGCATTAAAAACTGTATTTTAGGGTGGTCCATAAATACTCATTATCTCACTAAAGACAAAATTATGAATACTGAATGTAAAAAAGGATGGATAATAGCTTAGAATTGTAACTAAATAATGATGGATATGTTGAGTAGTTTGAGACCTTTTTAACGAGATTGTCGTTTCCATGATAGTCGAGTAACTGGAGTGATTTTTATCCGACTGAAGAAGAAGAACTGTCAACTGTCGACAGCTTTCATTAAATTTAATAAGGTAACGTTTCTGTCATTACAACAACAACAAAACACAAAGAAAAGTCATCATTAAATCAAGCCACTGGTCACTGCTAGATCACAGGTCAAGAAACTGTCAATATTAACAAAAAATCAAGTGCAAATCTGGCCATATAACGATTTTCTTTATAAAATAATTTCCTGTTTTCAAGCCAAAAGATGTGGCCTTTTAATAATAAACTTATGGCTACTATGACTACTAAAGATGGCAACACAGATAGGAAGGTCTCTCAGCAGAAATTCATAAAAAACTTATAAAATCCAACGAATAAAAGTTTCCAATGCACTGAGAAGACTGGAGAATAAAAATATTTTTGGACGAAAAAAAAGATATTAATTAAAAGGACACTGACTTATGAAAGTGAAATATGTATGAACTGAAAACAAAAGACACAGCTGTCACGTGAAGAAGAAGTGAGAATAGTAAGCCAACTGCTGCTGGCAACAACAACAGACGCGAGACTTTACACGAAGAAGTGTCGCACAATACTTTCTCAAACAAAGGACCACATTCAAATCTAACAAATGCTACAACAACAATGAGAGTTACTTAACAGTGAGGTACGCATATTATATAATTGCCAACGGCTGCGTGACAAGTGCTGTTATGCTTACACACTGCAGCATGTGGCATGCGGACGGGTTGTGAGCACCAATTTCTTTCAGAGTAATTCTACAAAAACAAAGCGCAAAAATGACAGGTGCAAAATTTTGAATTATTTTTTTTTTTTTGTATTAATTTTTCAACTATCATTATTGTTGTTTGAAGCTGCACGCTTGAGTAAACGCTTCACCGCAAAGTGCAAAACAATACCAACAACAGCAATTGCAGCAACACAGCCATCGAAAACAGATCAATTTATGCGGTACTATACTAGATTACTCAATGGAAATTATTTTCCCTCCCTCCCATGACCTTGCCGCCGGCAAGCCAATGCCAGACAATGTTGCGACAAGCCCTTTAATGACAAAAGTGAACGCCAGTGAAATATGCGGGTGTAGGCGCTGAGCGGAAGTAGCATTGCGGTGCTTGAGTAGCCCTTTTTTTCCTAAACAAAGCGCATCAATTTAGGTAGGAATTCACTTTTGTTGAGAACCTTGCCCTGCCTGTGCCACTGGGTGTGTAGAAGGGCGCAACTAATATATCTATAGCGGTACATGTGTAGCTATGTACTTAAAAACAACAATGAACAGACACGCTTTCGAGTACTTAACGCATACAATACGACTCATCTATCTGCCTAAAATAACTTCAAATTTTCATAACACGTTATTTTTGGGCGCGGCGCTCTTCACACGAAACACATTCCAGGCATTCAAACACACACACATTTGCATAGACAAACAGACGCACATGCATCTCAAGTACGTCGAAATACTATTTTTATTTCGTGTTTGTTGATCTTTTCACTTGGCACATGCTGGCGGCTGACAACGACAGTTGAGTCTACGACTGGGTTGGGTTGGTGCGCATGCGCATTAGTACCTTTTAGTATTTTCGAGTACAGTAATATACATACATATGTATATTGTCAGCACATTAATATATTTGGGTTACTTCAGCATATCCTTTTGCTGTTTCTACTAATATATCTACAGACACAAATATACTTATCTCTGACTTGCTTGTAATGACATAAATAAAATAAAAATGTTCCCCTTTTGGTATTCAAAATGAATTTGGGTTTGCCTTTGGCATGGAAATATGTGATTTGTGAGCTGTATGGCCAGCAACGGTAACAATTGTGTTCTTTGTTGTTGTCACTGAATCATTTGGGTGTAGTCATAATTATGGGTTCCGGCGCATGCCAACGACTCTAGGTTATTAAAATACAAAAGGTATTAAAATATTAAAATGCTTTTATTTATAGACATTCTGGAAATAATTTTCGTAACGAAATATTTTTCGAAATTATAAGAATGGAGAACAAAAGTGTTTGGATTGACATTAACTGAGGAAGCATATGTCTATTGCAGGCTTCATCTTGAAATTGAAAGTGTAATCGTTAAGAATTCCACAAACAGTTCTGAGTGACAGTTGCATAAAACATTTACTTAATGAGAGCAAAGAGCCAATGTTTTATATATGTCTTCTCTGAGAGTAATTATTTTACCCGAATTTTCGAAAGACTATATCAAGATCCATTGACTGTGAAAAGTAAAACACCAATCCGGGACATGATAAATAATTTTTAGTCCCCTTAATTTAAAAGCATCCATTTGTGGTCGACCTGGACCACCTCGCTTTTTTGGTTAATCAAGTTGAGAGACGTCTCAAAGTTGAAAGATCTCTCAAAGAGGTCAACTGGCAGCGAATTGACATCAAGCTTTTACAGTATGTACAAACAAAATCAACGTGGGAGACATTTCGTCAATTCCAGATCCTGAGTCAACTCGAACTAAGAAACAATTGTCAATGTCAATGAATTAACCAATATTTATTATTTTCAATTTCTTCTATTTTTTTTTTAACATAAATCACGAAATTTCATTCAAATCTTTTCCGAAAAGTGCCTTAAAGGAAGTACACATACATATTTAAACTCTCGCAACCTGTTGCACAGAGTATAATAGTTTTGTTCACATAACGGTTGTTTGTGTCACCAAGAAATATAAGAGTTAGATATGGGGTTATATATACATAAATGATCAGGATGACGAGTAGATTTGAAATCCGGATGTCTGTCCGTCTGTCCGTGCAAGCGATAACTTGCGTAAAAATTAAGATATCTTAATGAAACTTGGAACACATGTTCCTTGGCACCCTGAGGAGGTTGCTTTCGAAAATGGGCAAAATCGGTCCACTGCCACGCCCACAAAATGGTGGAAACCGAAAATCTATACAGTGTCATCACTAAGCCATAAATAAAGTTATGAAAATTAAATTTGGAACATAGGATCCCATTAGGGAGGGGCACATTTGGATGTAATTTTTTTGGAAAAGTGGGCGTGACCCCGCCCCCAAATAGGTTTTTTGTATATAACTCGCAAACCAATAAAGCTATATAAGTCAATCTTTCTGCAGTCGTTTCTTTTAGCCATTTCCTTATACAGTCCAAAAATGAAAGAAATCGGATAATAACCACGCCCACCTCCCATACAAAGGTTAGGTTGAAAATTACTAAAAGTGGGTTAACTCCCTAAAGAAAAACGTCAGAAACACCAAATTTTGCATAAGAAATGGCAGAGGGAAGCTGCACTGAGATTTTTTTACAAAATGGAAAATGGGCGTGGCGTCGCCCACTTATGGGTCAAAAACCATATCTCAAGAACTATTCGACCGATTTCAATGAAATTCGGTATATAACACTTTCTTGACACCCTGATGACACGGGTGGAATATGGGCGAAATCGGTTCACAACTACGTCTACTTCCCATATAACTCAATTTTGAATTCCATCTGATTCGTTCATTTTTTTATAATGTATTCATAGGTATAATTTTAACCTGATGCTGGAAAAAATTATAAGAGCTGCAGAGCTAAACCGAGAAGGTACAATCTTCTACAAGAGTGTACAGCTCCTGGCGTACGCCGATGATATTGATATCATCGGAAGCAACAACCGCGCCGTTTGTTCTGCTTTTTCCCGCATGGATAAGGAGGCGAAGCGAATGGGTCTGGAGGTGAATGAGGACAAGACGAAATATCTCCTGTCATCAAACAAACAGTCGGCGCATTCGCGTCTTGGCTCCCACGTCACTGTTGACAGTCATAACTTCGAGGTCGTAGATAATTTCGTATACCTGGGAACCAGCATCAACAACACGAACAATGTCAGCCTCGAAATCCAGCGCAGAATAACTCTTGCCAACAGGTGCTACTTTGGACTGAGTAGGCAATTGAACAGTAAAGTCCTCTCTCGACGAACCAAAATCAAGCTCTACAAGTCACTTATCATTCCCGTCCTGCTTTACGGTGCAGAAGCTTGGACGATGTCAACATCAGATGAGACGACACTAGGAGTTTTCGAGAGGAAAATTTTGCGCAAGATTTATGGTCCTCAGAACATTGGCAACGGCGAATACCGCAGACGATGGAACGATGGAGCTGTACGAGTTATACGACGACATTGACATAGTTCAGCGAATAAAAAGACAGCGGCTACGCTGGCTAGGTCATGTTGTCCGAATGGACGAAAACACTCCAGCCCTGAAAGTGTTCGATGCAGTACCCGCCGGAGGAAGCCGAGGAAGGGGAAGGCCTCCACTCCGTTGGAGGGACCAGGTGGAGAGCGACCTGGTTACACTTGGGATCTCCAACTGGCGCCGAACTGCAAAGGAGAGAGACAGGTGGCGCACTATCGTCGATTCGGCTATAACCGGCTAAACGGTTGCAACGCCAATCACATACATACATTCATAAGGAACCAATGAAGCTAGCGGAATAAAACTTTACACAAATACTGTATTTGAGCTGTGACATCACTTGTGGAAAAATTGTCAAAATCGAACCATGACTTTTCAAGGCCCCTGATATCAAACATGAAGAACTCAGTGCCTAAGGTTAATTTTTCACCGAAAATATAGGTAAATCCCTCAGATATTTTAATGTAATTCATTCCCTCTGAATTTTTTTCTTATAACAGTTTCTCTCTGTACCTGAAATGGTAAAAATCGGGTCATAACTTCCCCCAGACCCTATATACCTAATTATAAGTAATATTAAATTAAGTGAGCGTATAGTCTTCGATACATTGTATCTTGGTGGTGAAAACAAGTGAAATCGGCTTAGGAATTACCTCAGTCCCCATATACTATTTATGATGATTTTCGTTATTCTATTGAACTTTATACCAAATATATGGGTCAACTTGTGTTATCTTTATAAAATTACATCATTAAATTGCGAGAGTATAAAATGTTCGGTTACACCCGAACTTAGCCCTTCCTTACTTGTTTGTTTTAATAATGTGCCGTCATGGTCTAGTGCTTTGAATGGATCTGGTTTGGGTTATTATCTAACTAATATCAAATATTTTTATTGAATTACCTTCAGTTCGATCAGCTGAAGATAACTTTCAAGAGTGGTTCTCACATGAAAATGAAAATCCATCTGCCGTGTATTGGAACTTATTCTTTTTCTTCTCTTTTTGTGTAGTCATATATATATTACGAAGGACTATGTAACCAGAACGGAGTTTGCTCTTGCCCGCCAAAGGCTGCCAACCGCATGACCGCATTCCATAAAACTAGTAAACGGTTCGAAATTAGCTTTTTATTGGCAGACCAGTGTGTTATTGAACATGGTCACAATTTTGAAATTTAGTTTGTTTTATTGAATAGTGGAATATGTTTAAAATATTATCAAAAAATATATAATCAATTCGAGTAACATTCTAAGAGATATACCCTTTGGAAGTTTATCTTTAAAGGTGTTAATCACAAAACTTGATTTTTTAAGTCGGTGGACACGAATCCCAATAATCGTTGGAATAGCATTATCTACTTATTGAACGAAGGATTTATTATTACAACTATTTTTTCGAGCTATTATATGTCGAAAATTTTACCAAAAATGTGAGTTTTTTGGTTTAAATTCTGTCAAAAATTCAAATTTCAATATTTTCCTTTTTCCTTCATTCATTAACTAGATTTATCCATATACTATCGATATATTTTTGATTTATTGATTTGAGAATAACATATAATGAGTTATGCTACGTTATCCACGGCAAGAGCTTTTTCGGACAAATCAAGGGAGATGAGGTACCTACGCCTGAGTTTCGGAATTTTTAAATTGCATGATATCGATTAAATAAAGTCGTTACTGAAGCGATATGAAAATGAGCCAGAAAAATTTGAGATCACTGACCGCTTACACTTGAATATGTAGGCAAATAAACCAGCAAATTACACTGATATGACGCTGCATTAATAATAAATATATATAAATACAAAAATGCACATTTTAAGAAAACAGCAAGCAATCATGAAGCCTTTCTTTATAACTCAACTAAAAGTATTATCTGTGAATATTATATAAATATTAACAGCACAAACATTAAACTGGCAGTAAAGTAAACTGCCAGTCATGATTATTGACTCACAATCAATAACTGCACAAACTGTTCATAAGAATATTGAAAGTTGCTTGCGGCCTCACTTCCATGCACTTAACACATATGTATGTACATATAAGGCCCCTCGTTGGAAAAATAACATAAAGCATCAAGTATAAAATCGCGGAAATGCTTTTAAAATGCGAAAGCAAACATATTTACACACATACATAGAAGTTGCAATGTGTGTTTGTGTGTATGTGTGTTGCACTTACTGCTCATCAGCAGCGCATAAATGCCATAAAACGTTTATGAACGCGCGTTTTTTTTAGACTTTAACGAGCATTGCACGCGATACCACCACCACAAGCAGCAACTACACCGCCACCACCCAACACTGCGACCCCCCTCAAATGCAGTCCAGCAGCTAAGCGCGCCTTTCGCCTTTCTTAATTCATTCTTTCACTTTCAATGCACATGAGTGCACTTTGCCGCTGCAGCACCTAGAACGCTTAATGCTTTTGCACTCTATGCGGACTACGGACGGCATATGCTCAACTCTGTACGTTTACCCCCCAGCCATTAGACCAGAGCGCTTAGCCGCGCGAGTGAGGAAGGCAAAATGTTATGCAAGTGCTACCTGCTGAGTGCTTAGTTTGTGCAGTGTTTTTGTTGTTGTTGTTGCTGCTTTTTGCAGCAGTGAAATAAAAAGTCATTATGATTTTAAGAATCACTCTTTTTCATGCACTTCACATCCACCAGTTCAACCAGTTTCTGGTTTATACAGATTTTTGCTGTCATTATATTTGCATGCAACGTGGATGCCACATATGTGTGTGTATGTCTATGTATTTATATGTGTTTGGTAAAATCATTCGAAGTCTTTTGAAGCACAGTATAGAAGAAAACTAGCTCGGTGGCAGGTAACTTGCCACAGTGGCATGAAAAGCGCCTACAATTCCAGAGTCAACAGAAATTTAGATTAGAAAAGTTGCTGCTTAACTCGACAGAAGCGCTGATGCGTCAACCAACTGCAACGGACAGACCAAACCAAGAACAGCGTGCAACTGTCAGTGCCGCTGCAAATGAAACTAGGAGGCTCGCGTTCTTATTGTTATTGCTTCATAACTATTATTAGTATGTAGTGGTAATTGCTGTGGCTGGCTACTGCGCTTATTATTGTTGTTGTTGATATCATTGTGATCACATTGCATTTGGCACGCTTTGAAGCAGAACAATTCGCAAAGTACGCAGGCAAACAAAGCCAGCTGCAACAACAACAGAAGCAGAAACAACAACAGCACCAACAAAAACAACAATAACAGCACAGGAAGTGCCAGGATGCCAGGGAGAAATGAGGTGTGTGTGCGTGAGTAAAAATGTTATTGTTTGTTGTTGTTGCCAGCGGCACGAAATTTTGTTGTAGTTGTGTGCACACCTCAGAAAATGCGATGCGCAGCGCAGAGGAAAGCACCTGCCTCTCCCTACTTTTTTGTGTTTTTGTTAGTTTAGTGAGAGGGTGAGCAGCGTCGGAAACACGCAGCGTTGCCTGCAGTGCACAAGGCTATCGGGGAGCTAAAAAAATATTTATGTGTCGACTTTGTCGTGCAGTCGTGCGGCCAATGGACTATTATAATAGTATTTTAGGGAGTTTCGCTTTTGAATTGAATTTTAAAGAGGCATTAGTTAGTGTATGGACTCTTCTCTCATAAGCTTTAATATTGCTGTTTTAGCTCGTTTAGGGATTCACTAGAGATTTCTGGTATTAAATACAATTTTCTTAAATCCGAAATTGTTCATATAAAAGTAGCAAATTCTATAAAATAATTAAGCTTAAATTGGTATTAGTAGAGTCACAATATTTGACCAATATTAAGTCTAAAACCCTTTAACCCCACCTTTTCTCTCTAATTAAATGTTTACATCATTCATTTCCGATGTATATTTCGGCCTACTTCAATCTTTTTTTTTTGGAGAAGGCAACCCTATATCATTCTTTCATGAATCATGACCGATTTTATGTAGTTGAGCAAAGGTTTGCTACCAAAAACACATATAGAGCTTTCCGATATTTGGCATTTTGTTCTTACCTAGATACGCCGAGAAATTTCATAATGCCTTCGATCAACAGCCATAGTTGTCTGAACTTTTTTCTATACCTTGGACTCCTTTTTCACCTATAGAACCCTCAAATACAACTTTTTCAGAATAACATAATCTAATCTCAAAATCACATTTCCATACCGCTGGAATAATTAACAATGTAAGATCGCGTTCTATCGACATGAAGACAAAATATATTATCAAACTGGGAGCTTAAAATTTAGAAGAATAGTTTCCTGGGTTCATTACACAAAAAAAAACACATTTCCTAAATTTTATCTTTAATTTACAAAATCCAAAAAACTCCTCACTATGAACTGTATCAAGGGAAGTAGTCGAAAGTAATAGGCAACATAAAAGAGTTTTTCAAAACGAATAGGGAGACCAAACTATTTTATATTTTTTCCAGCTCTTTTGATATTTCTCTTCAGTAAAGTTTGTCATTTCTTCATGGAAAGATATACGATCAAACAATGAGTCGAAATTGTTAAAACATACTACCGTAATTCGGAGTCAGTGGCCTCAACTTTAAGAGCATGAGGTCCAATTTAAGATCGGCTCATTTCTGGCTGAATGGATTCGTCAATAAGCGAAATATACGTTACGGTTTGGTGCGGTTTATGGGCCGGCGGCGTCATTGGGCCGTAATTCTGCCGTGATGATAAGACCGGCACGTTACTGTGAATGGGAATCGCTACCGCTCAATGATAAACGAATATTTTTGGCCCAAATTGGTTGATATGGACTTAGACAATATGTGGTTCCAAAAGGACGGCGCCACAAGCCTTAAAGCGATTGTCACAACCGATTTATTAAAAATCAAGTTTGGTGAACGTGTTATCTCACGAAATGGACCTGTCAATTGGCCGCCTCGATCGTGCGATTTGACGTCGTTAGATTATTTCCTGTGTGACAACATCAAGTCTATGGTTTATGCCAAAAAGCCAGCGACGATTGATGAACTTCATACGGATATCGAACCAGAAATTGCAGCAGTATCGGTCGATTTATGCTTTAAAACCGTCGAAAATTGGGTTCAGCGTCTGGACTTCTTCAAGCGTGCCATGCAAAAGAAATCGAGTTCCATTTCATTGATATCCCACACCATTTTAATTTTATTTTAAAAAAATTTAGCTCTCTTATTGAAAACCTCTTTATAAATGTTGATATTTTAAAAACACTCCTCAATTTATAGGTCTTACATTCTAAAAAAATTCAGCAGAAGCAGAAAAATAGATACAGGTGTATTGATATAAATATTTTTTGTCAAATTTGCTTGCAGATATTTAACCATTAGCATATAAGTATATAAGTAATATATTGCATATGATATTTATTGCCTACAATTACAATATTAATTGCTCATATATCTGTCAACAAAATGCATTTTAATATTATTTTTATCAGCTACCCACGAAGCTTAAACGCACAGTGAATATTTATGACGATAATTGAGCTAATAAAATCAAATATACGCTAAACAAAAAAAAACTAAAAAAACGAATGCAAATAAACGAATTAATTAATATGCAATTTAATTTTGAATCCGATTAATGATTATTTGTTATGTTATGTGAAGTTAAGTTATGTTGTCTGTTTATGAATATGCGCATATTAATCAGACTTAAGGCAAATGAAACTATACAAAGGCAATGACTTAATATGAAACTGAACTCAACTCAACTTAAAAATTTGTAACGCCTACGGTTAACGGTATAAAATGTAGTAACATATAACGGTTGCTAAATTTAGTAATTTTTTCATAGTTCTTCATTCTACTATGTTTTTGGCTTATGTTTCGAATAACATTAATGAGTTGTGAGAACGATAATCTTCTCATTATAAGAGCAACAAATACATTACGTATTTTAAATTTCTTTATGAGAAACAAATAAATTTTATTTATTATTTTTGAACTTTTAGTTTTTTTCGTTGTATGAGAGTATTTCAGCTCTTTTTAAATCACGATTAGTTCTCTATAATGGAAATTAAAAATATAGAAAAAATACAAGAACTTCATTATTATCAATCACTTTTGGATTTTTGAAGACTAAAAAGGTATTATGCGAACCATTTTTCCCCACTTGAATATTCCGACCCAAAAAGGTGAGGCTTGAAATTTTTGTTTCGTGTTGAAAAATTTGCATAAATTTTTGAAGAAGAATCTGGTGCTTTTTACAACAAACACAATTAATGCGTGGGAATCACAAGCTTAAAAATTCGAAGCAATCAAAATGTAAATTTTAATAATATGCACAAGTTGTGTTTAATTTTTAGAGAGGCCTCAACATATGTAGTACAGTGAAACCCGCTTAATTATATCAACTTAATGATTTAGGGATTTATTTGTTCTTCTAGAATAGTATGTAGTATAAATATACAGATTCAAAATAAATCATAAACTCATTCGACAACTCAGCTTTCGATTTTGTGCTTCACACTTTTATTCTTACTTCTCCACCGTTTCCCGCCTGCTAATGCTACAGAGCTATATTCTATAAACTACACATTATAATGTCGCATATCTCACATTATCGCATGCAAAAGTAGAATATTATGTTAAGCGTTTTCGCAGCGCAACGCCGTTATTTTTTGCAGCTCAGCTCAAGAACATCACCGGCCTTGCTCATTTGCCTTAAGCATCTTTATAAGTATGCAAGTAAGTACTTGGCCATATCTACAGTGTACTATGTATGCACATAATGCATATCGCATTACAAGTTTTTGCATCTTTGCATCCATCTCTATTCATAAAGACACGCAAAGTTGGCGTTAGCAGTTTTTATCATCAAGTTCAGCACTTGCAACGCAAAAAAAAGCAAACGATTACAACAAAGCGTGGAAAACTTAACAACACTTGCACTTCAAATATCACAATTATAGTGACAAACAACTTGTACACACATATACTCTTGATGTATGTAGTATTTATATATACAGATGTATGTAGCTGCCTACTTGATAACCCAGTCGACATTTTGTTAGCCCATAAAGTAGTAAAGTTTTTATTTGTGATCTTCTTTGTATCCACTTTTCAAAGGATAAAGCGTATACTTTGCCTTATCTTTTCACTCGTCAAAAATATTATTTTAAAAAGTATATAGGATGGTTATAGGATGTCTTAACTATATATCTGATTATGGCAGTCTATTTCATTTACACCAATTGCTTGTTCGATTAGTCACTTCCTAACATGACTGAATAACATCCAGATATTACAACAGAGTGATAAAATCTGGAAGAAGATAAAATCTGGTTTCTTTAACAAATGCTATTGGACAAAGAGTTTGTGTGAAATTCCGTGTTTCAAACGAAATTTTTGAACAAAAATTCAACAAATATCACCGAACAACCAGCGTACTCTCCAGATATGGTCCTGTTTCCAAAACTCAAATTACCACTTCGTGGAACCCGTTTTGAGACCATTGAAGACATCAAAACTAATTCGCAACGCCATGAAGGCCATCCCGGAATATAGCTTCAATGATTGGATTGCTCGTTCGATTGGAAGTGTATTGTCTAAGAAGGTGACGATTTTGAAGGGGACATAATAAATTTAGATGTTTGATGTTTCAAATTTCCGGGTACTTATTTGACAGATTTTAATATATAATATAAAAATATAATGTACCGTTAATTTGGTGGAGTTATAAGTAGTAAAGAAGCATACCTGTAATAAAAGAGAAAATAATATAATTAATAATTTTGTAGCATGTCATAAATCTCAAGCAATTAAAAAACAATAAGGTGAATACAAAGAAATATCAATAATAAGAATATTGCACGAGTCAAATCGTCTGAGTGAGAAAAATTAACTATAGTAAAAACGGTATCTAAGTCAAATTCCAATAAAATTCCTCTCCGAAGTAGTGCTGAACTGAAATAGAAATATAATATGCTTGAAGTGGAATATATTTTGATCATAAAGTCGTAGCTCCTAAGGAAGTTTCCTCTGAATACTTTATATAATACATAGATGACAGTTGTGTTACATGCTTTTGGACAAAATACAATCCCTCTCGACCTATTGTTTATAGTAAAGTACTGATTTTTATATTTTCACTCTCTTATTCTTATTTAAAACAACAATTAACAGTCTTACATAAAAGTACCAAGCATAATGTTGACTGGGTAATTAATACTCTGCGATGAGATTTTCCGCCTTGGGTGCTCATCCGTTAAATAAGTGGATGTAAGGTTGTGAGCACGCTGATATATTTATTTTCATAGACTATTTATATAATAAGACTTACATATGAACATTTATATGCATATTAGACATTTACATAATACAAACTCTGAATAGTGACAAGTGACAAGGTGTGATTCGAATATTTATTTTCTAAAATGTTCCTCTTGTAAAGCTACATTTACTCAATCTGAGCTCTACAGCTGCACTTCCTGCTCTCTTCCGCTTTCTCGCAGTAATGTTTATATTAAACAGTTTTATTTTTAACGACCTTATCGACACTCTGTTTATGTTTTATGTCTTTATTGACAGCTATTATTTTAGGAATAAGAAATAAGGTCGCTGAGGTAGTTTAGAGTGAATGGAACTATAAATGAAAGTCATGTATATATTGTAATTAATTTTTTATTATTTTTTATATCATTTAAGAATTCTGCAATTAGACTTTCATTAGCTTATTGCTGAAAAATATATTTTTTTAACTTCTTTAAAATTTTTTCCAAATTTTTTGCTATCACTGCTGATCCATAAATCATACTCACAACGCGTTGAAATGCAATCGTTACACTCTTTGTCGCATTGATTTATGGTCGATTCGCCGCACAGACATTTTTTATAGCCAGTGTCAACAAGAAAATTGAACAAAAACATTTTTCGATATTCACGTATATTTTGGTCTGCGACAAAAAATTGATCACATAGCCAGAATACTTATTTGGCAGCACACTTCAGTTCAATATATGAAAGCTGCGAGGAAAGGAAAGCGCCTAAAAGGCACTACAACTGTCTGGCAAACTCTATCAATATGAATTATGTATTTATATTTTTATTTTTTATTAATATTTTCATTTTTAATTTTGCTTTATTTTACTACTCTTGTACTCTATTTACGCCTTTGCGGAAATCCGGCTGACATTTTGTTCCCGATTGCAACGATTTGCAATTTTTCGCGCCATTTATTTGCAGACGTGCGAGCAGAGCGGCAGCATCCACCAATATTTCTACCCATATACCTTACATTATATCTGCAATCACAGTTATCTATACGCTCAAACCAAAATTCTTTAGCCTCATGCACACCTTTCTAAACCCTTACACACCATGCTAATCCATCCTCACTCTAGCCTTCTCTCCATATTCCCGCTTGGATTTCTGTAGCAAAATGCATGTTCCTGTTATAAGCTTTGTTGCTTTTTTTTCTAAAGCTTATCTTGTGATTTTATTTCCTTTTATCAGTTCTCCATTTCTTTGTTATTGGATATGCCTGTTTGAAGTGTTTTTTTGTACCTTTCTGCAGCTTCGTCTACAGCGAGTTTTTCCAGTTTCTGCAGCATGCAAAAGCAAAAGAAGCTAAAAAAATTTCCACACATGATTTGCTTTGTGTTTTCTGTTTATCAGATTTCGAGATATTCAACATTTTTTCTTCTACTCTTTGTCTCTCTGTCTCTCACTCACTCTGTTCACTCACGGGTTTCCTGCGCGCTTTGCCTTTGCGCTGGCTTGGCTGGCAGCTTTGCCGCTTATTTATCGAAAGTTGATACCCATGAGTGGAGTCTGAAGTGTATAGCATCTGTACTAAATGCATTCACCAATATACTTATTTGTGTTTGTATGTATAGCCGTACGTGCACAATACTGGATTTGAGATATTACCAGCTCGAGTAGTGGAAACAGGTGAATTTCGACAAGTCAAACAATGTTTGCAACACTTGCTATATTGGCATAAATGATTTTTGGTTGTCACTAGCACTAATATGAATGCTTAGTAATAAGGTGACCTGCCGCATCAAAAAATACTTATTTCCACTTTCAATAGTTTCGAAAATAAATGCTTCGAATATGTGCCTGGCACTCGAGTGTTTTTAGGCCCAAGTTCTAACTGCGATAGGATTTAAAATTGTATAACAAATGTTTTGTAATATATTTTGTCCCTCGTTAAGAAATGTCAAAACTCAGAGGATATCTGTGAAGTCCATCAGCGATTCAAATGTGTCTTGAATCTTGTTAGGTTAGATTAGGTTGGTCTTGTAGGCCTGCAAGCCACGCATAGACCAGTTATGGTCCTTTGCGATACCAGAATGGATTGCCTTCACGTATTCTCTGAGTAGTAGTCATCGTTAAGAATACCTGTGCTTGACGCGAAATTTAAGAAATTATGAGCCCTCATATCTGAAGCGTTGTCTCGCTAACGCAGGACAAACCCATGAGAGATGCTCCACTGTTTCCTTGGTGACCCGCTCTTGACACTTCCTGCATTCCTCCCGATCTAACAGCCTCATATTATAAGTGTATGCCGCTACTAGGCTGTGACCAGTAAGAACGCCATCCATGGTCCCTTTCTATCGAGTGCCAGTAGAAACCTTGTATATTTCCGATCTACCGCTTTTCTCATAACCTTTGCGGTTTTACACACCGGAAGATGCTTCCAGCGCGCTTTGACTTTTCTTACCATGCACCTGCCTTTTTTGTCGTACAGACAGTGCATGGGTTTACCAATGTCGATCATGTTTCGAGTGACATCTGTACACCACTCTTGGTAATCCCGTCTACGAATTCGTTGCCCTCGATGCCTTTGTTATTTCTTTTTTCTTAAAAAATCATAAATTAGCTGGCCACTCTAAACTTAATATTCGAAAATTTATGTAACATGTTTGCACACTTGCAAACAATCTTTGAACTACATTTCAGCTGTGAAGCGAACCAAAATACCTAACTGAATGTTTCCATATTAAAATTTATGTACGAGGGAATTTGAATGTCAATAATTAAAGTTAAAAGCTCCAGTAAAGCACCAAACTTGAGCAAGAGTTGTATTTCACTCTAATGTCCATTATATAACCATGGTAGAGATCTGGAAACGTCATAATACAGCTTAATTTAGAAAAAATCTATCGATTATGTCGGCAAATGCCTTTTATTTAATTTATTGAAAGCTTTTACAAGACAGAAGTTTTTTCTAAAGTTTGCCTTTCTTACCAAGAGCGGACTGCTACTGAAAAAAACTCTATTTGAGTGACTGTACCATCGACCCCTGATCCAAACGTTATGGATAGAAAAGTGGAAGGCTTCTTCAGAATTTTTTTATTGTATACAGAACTTTTCTAAAAAGGTCTCGAATTGATTGTAGTTAGTTCCAGAAACCCGGTTAAATCAATATCTTTCGTTGATTTGTACTTTATAAGTCTGATCAAATCTAATACATTTTTTTTTATATTTTTTTGAACAATTTATATATATTATATATTAAAATATATATTTTTTTTAATTATTCAGGCTTAAAATAGTTTTTAGAATTTAGAATTTATAACTTTTCTTTTCAAAGTTCCTTTTTGAATAAGTTGAAATATTTATGAGCAAATATATAAACTAAAAAATCTAAAGCAAAATAATTTATTTTTAAATTTAAGAAAAAAATAATTCAAAAATAACTGACTTAACTCACAGCCATCGTGTTTACATATACATATACAGATGTATGAAGGCATACATTTACATATGCCAATCGTCATTTGAGTGTGGCACATGTGACCATTCTCTGTTGTCGATTTTTCCCCCCCAAATAAGTAGCAAAAGGTTTAGAAAAAAGGCAACCGACATAAATTTATGCAAAAATGTGGAAATTATGAGCGCCGTTGTTTTGCCAGTTGCGACTGCAGTTAATTTTCAATTTTGATTTTTTTCTGCATTGTTTTTGTATTTTTTTCGTTTTTATTTTACTTCTGACAACAACAACACAATGCGCCATTTGACGTCGTGCAACATGAGGCGCATGGATTTCGAAAATTCTGGCAATCAATAAAATTGCCCGCTGAAATATTTACTCGCGCTGCAATTTAAATTGCACAATGCACACATTCGCAAAAAATGCACACACATGCTGGAGTACATACATATGATATAGTATGAGAATATGTACACATATGTATGTATATGTAGGTATCTATGTATGTAATGTGGAGATAAAATGCAGGTGAGTAATTTGGAAAAAAAATGTGGAAAAAAATGGATTAAAAATGTGGAGGGAAAATATACAAAAACATTTTTAAATACTTATATGTATGTATGTATATACCATTACTGTATTGTAGTGGATTAGTTACTACTACAGTTTGCTATTTTTTCATCATATGCCGGTATACATATATATGTATGAATATATAGCGAGTCTAAAAGTACATTGCGAGTAATTAACGTATAATTGGAATCGTGTACATACATATGTATATATAAACTGCCACTTGTTATTGTAGAATTGCATCAATATTTGCTTAGTACCCTGGGAATGTGTATAAGTTGATTAACGGCAATTCACAGCGACCGCGTGACTGCCAAACGCCAGCACACGCCGCCACACAATTAACAAAAGGCCAAATGGCATTGATGGAATGTCATAAAAAGCTTATTATCATAAATTGCGTTGCACTTGGCAAAATGCAAATTTAATGTTAATGAAAATTAAAAAATAAAACAAAAATATGAAAAAAAATATAAAAAATACATTTAAATACATAACTAATAAATAAAAACAAATAAGGAAAGGCTAAGTTCGGGTGCAACCGAACATTTTATACTCTCGCAATTTATTGAAGAAATTTAACCGTATTTTCGAAAAACCTATAATTAGGTAAATGGGAGCTAGGAGAAGATACTTTTGAAAAACCTACAATGAGGTATATGGAAATGTTATGACCCGATTTTAATAATTTTTGGAACAGAGACACACTCTTAGAAGAAAACAATTTCCTCTGAATTAAATTGTGATATCTGAGAGACTTACCCATATTTTCGGTTAAAATTTATCCTTAGGCGCTGAGTTCAACATGTTCGATATCTGGGGCCTTGAAAAGTTATGGTCCGTTTTCGACAATTTTTTCACAAGTGAAGCCAGAGATGATATGCACTAATTGTGTAAAGTTTTATTCCGTTATCTTCATTGGTTCCTTATGTTTACATTATAAAGTGAAGGAATAAGATGGATTTCAAAATTGAGTTATAAGGAAAGTAGTAGTGGTTGTGAATCGCTTTCGCCCATTTTTCGTGCGTGTTATCAGGGTGTCAAGGAAATATTATATACCGAATTTCATTCGAATCGGTCGAGTAGTTCCTGAGATATGGTTTTTGACCCATAAGTGGGCGATGCCACGCCCATTTTCCATTTTGTAAAAAAATCTGAGTACAGCTCCCTTCTGCTATTTCTTCTGCAAAATTTAGTGCTTCTGACGTTTTTCGTTAGTTAGTTAACCCATTTTTAGTAATTTTCAACCTAACCTTTGTATGGGAGGTGGGCGTGGTTATTATGCGATTTCAACTATTTTCAAGGTGTGTGGTGGGGTATGTAAGAGAACCGACTGCAGAAATTTTGGTTTATATAGCTTTATTAGTTTGCGAGTTAAATACAAATAACCGATTTGTGGGCGGGGCCACGCCCACTTCCCCAAAAATATTACATCCAAATATGCCCCCTCCTAGTGCGATCCTTTATTCCAAATTTTATTTTTATATCTTCATTTATGGCTTAGTTATGACACTTTATGTGTTTTTGGTTTTCGCCATTTTGTGGACGTGGCAGTGGTCCGATTCTGCCCATTTTCGAACTTGATCTTCTTATGGTGCCAAGGAATATTTGTGCCAAGTTTCGTCAAGATATCTTAATTTTAACTCAAGTTACAGCTTGCACAGACGGACAGACGGACGGACGGACAGACATTCGGATTTCAAATCTACTCGTATGACTCTATATCTAACTCTTTTAGTTTTAGGTGTTACAAACAACCGTTATGTGAATTAAAAAATATTTTTTTAATAATACATTTAATTAAACTCTAATTTTTTCCAAATTTTCATCTCCTATTCTTGAAAATATCAAAAAAAAAATCTCAAAGTACCTTGTTAATTGTTGAAAAATGTCCACCGACACAATAAACAAATAATAAAAATCTACGCCATTCAACAGACATCGCTATCGCTTATCTCATACAATTTCACTGTATTTCACTCATTTCATTCCTGCTCTCAATGCCAACGAGTTGTTGACAGTTTTTCAATGCTTCGCAATGCTCCGCAGACTTTCTTCGGCCACTCCCGCGGCTGCTGCACGGCAAGGCAAGAAAAGCAATATTTTATTGTTCAACGTGCAACGCCCAAGACCATTTGTCGCGCCGAAAACTTATTTTGGTCAGCAAACGGTAGCCACTCTGTAGTCTGTGACTGCTTCGTGTGCACCATCGTCGATTGTATTGCCTTTTGGCGGCGGCGCATCTATCATTGGCACGCGTGCTCACGTCTGTTGACAGGTGGAATTGCTCGAGACGGCGCATGTGTATTGGAGCGACAGTGGCATGAAGCTATCGCCGATTGCCGCTGACAGCTGTAGAGATGCTTTTCTTATTACTTTCTTTCTTATTACTTTTGGAGTCCCTCGTTGACTGGCAATGTTGCATTCTGGATAACTGAAAAGGCGGTTGACGACAGAAATTGAAACGCGAAAAGAAAAGCTAGCGGTTTTAAAGGGTTCGTAGATTTTCGAATGGATTTTTTTGCAGATTTTAAAATAATACTAAATGCCACCTAATTTTTTTTTTTAATTTTATTTTTATACTCCCGCAACATGTTGCAAACAGGTCATTTGAGAGGTTTTTTGTAAGTCATAACACTTAACGAGGTTATAGTCGGCCCAAATAATTTTTTTGAATTCTGAAGTAGTTTCCCTTACGTACCCCATTACCGCCCACCTACCATATAAAGGTTATGTTGAATACAAAATTTTACAGAAGAAATAGCAGAAAAAAGCTGCAGTCAGTTTTTTAATGGAAAATGGGCTTGGCGTCGTCCACTTATGTGTCAAAAACCATATCTCAGGAACTACTCGAGCGATTTCAATGCAATTCGGTACATAATATTTTCTTGACACCTTGATGACATGGATGGAAAATGCACAAAATCGATTCACAACTACACCTACTTCCCATATAATTTAATTTTGAATTACATCCAATTCCTTCACTTTATAAGATATACATTAGGAACCAATGAAGATAGCGAAATAAAACTTCACACAAATACTGTATATGAGCTGTGACATCATTTGTGGAAAAATTGTCGAAATTGGATTAAAAATTTTCAAGGCCCCGGATATCGGACATGAAGAACTGAGTGCCTAAGAGTAATTTTTCGCCGAAAATAAATGGTAAATCTCTCAGATATTTTAATTTTATTCAGAGAGAATCTTTTTCTTCTAATAGTGTGTCTCTGTACCAAAAATTATTAAAATCGGGACATAACTTCTCCTAGCCCCCGTATACCTAATTATAGGTTTTTCAAAATTCCTGTCGGCTTTATATTTCAATTTGAATTTTAACCAAAAGTGAATCTCTTTAAAAACAAAAATGTTTTCTAAAAACGTACATGGATATGAAGAAATCTTTTCTGTAATTTTCTCTTGGGTCGAACAAGACGGTCGTATTCGTCTCTCTTCTTCTATCACTTGGGTACTTGGGTCAACAATTAGTGGCTACCATGGCTAGTTAACTGGTAGTAGAGGAGAAAAGAGGGAGCTTCTCAGCCTTCGAAAGACTCTTGGTGAATTATTTGCCTATATATGCAGGGCAGAAACGATTGTAGAATTATACATACATAAGAAGCTACACATATTTAGCCCATACACATCTACTCTAATCCACTGTTCTCGAGCAGACGCCCTCTGAGACTACTCAGACATATTAAAATGGGAGGAAATGCATATGGAATTACATACAAGCATAAAAAATCATGTTGAAAATTTTATTTTTTTCTATTTGAACACATTTTATATGAAAAAATCTCTCGTACATGTCATGCCTGCTCTCCTATGCATTCACATGAGCATCCGCTAGCAAACATACATACACACACACACAGCACACAGTAATCACGAACTCAAGCTCACCGACAATGTACGGAAGCTGCAAGCGCAGAAAAAATAGTTACAGCCACTGCATTGCCTCCAGCTAGGATACCCGCTTATTTCCTTTTCACTTCCGTCGCACTGCAATTCACACCCGCCCGCACCGCCGACACTCGTCGTCATTCATTAGCAGACTAACGCGAGCGCCCAGTCAGACCAGTCTACATACGATGGCTGACGGCTGGTTTTTGTCATTAGTAGTATTTTGCGCTCATTTTCTTACTTTTGTTTCACTTGCTGCTGCTGCAGGCCTTGTTATTGTTGTTGTTGTTGTTGCGCGCTTGCCAAGAGCATAATTAAGTTGGTGCAGCGCTGTCAATTTCGCAACAGCAATTGCGTCTTCCTGCCAGCTTGTTTGCGTTCCCTTGCAGGCAGCCAAATCTCACATAGACAGCGTTGCCACTTGTTTGTGCTCATTTGCCACTTTCAATGGATGTTTGTGTATGTGCTGCAGGCCGCCAGCCAAAGCCTGTCAGTGCTAATTTCCTGCAATTATGTTGCAACGTACGAAATTTCGCCAATCGCCATCAAGTGGTTGCCACTGCAACCAGCGACGGTAGCAACAGCAGTAGCTGCAGCCCCGGCAGCTGGTCCGTCAATGCTGATGAAGCGCGGCGCTTGCCAGCCACTGAGCGCTGCCAATTTGAGCGCCACTGATTGGTTCATAGTGAAGTGCAAACATTTTTAATTAATTTTTTTTCCTTCTATTTTGCAGCAAATGCCAAAAGCATCAGCGAGTTGCCTAAATAGCAGCCGCTTGTGGCCCGTAGCCCCACCAAACTACTTCCCCGGCACCACTTAGTGTCCATTGAGCGCTTGGCCAGCACACTTGGCGTTAATTGAAAAAGTAAATTACGAGCGCGTAAATTTGCGCAGTGCAAAAATATAATCAACTCCCCTTCGCAACATCCAGTTGCCGCTCGCCTATAACGCTGGCGCTTAGTTCTTCAAGTGTCAGCGCTGCGCAGCTGGTGTCTTCAGCAAGTTTCTGATCGCCGCTCAACTCAAAACTTGTAAATTTGCGATCTAAATCTTGGCGTTATAAGCTGTTGATGAGCGCATTGCCGTCACTTATGGTCGCCATCAGCAGCTTAGCGTTTGAATGGGAAAACTTTTACATTTTCCATTATCAGATTTGCTGGTTTCACTTGGAGGAGTGGATTCTTATGACATTAAGAGTGTAGATTTAATTAAAGAAATGACAATAATATTTTATTTCAGCGTGTTACGCACAAACTGTCAGAAGACATGAAAACGATATTTAGGTTTTGAGCTCAAGCTGTTTTAATGACAGGTAGCCTTGAAAACGATATTAATTTATTTGGTTAGAGTAAGATTAGTTTACATTTATTTACTAGAACTAGATTTCCATATAAATTTGGGTTAATTGTTGGCATATCCGATTTAATCGGACAGTAAGGCTAAGCACATATTGAGCACAGGACTTGCTAAGTACAGAATACAAGGAGTAAACAAAAATATACGAATATTAAATTGATATTGAGCTTTCCTCATCTGTACTCAATTCAGTGATCCCCTTGGTTCTTAGCTTTATTTTACAACCATGGTGATCATGGAGTCAAGGTGCCAAACAAGCTATGTTCTTAACCTAAAAAATTTGTAATAACGAGATATTAGCTGTCTTCGATTAGTCTTTTCGCTCTCGCTATCACTGGACACTACTTTTTTGGCAAAAATTTTACTTACAAAAATAACAACAAAGATAGCGAGTTGAATTCAATAAAAGAGGGTATGCGGAAACCTCTTGAAAGTAGTACAACCGCTATCTTCAGAGCTACCAAGTTTTGTTTTTCACATTTTAGACCATTCCCGTCAGAAGACGTGTTAGGACATGGTTTCACCCCAAGTGCTACCAGTTTGTTTAAATATCCGGTATAGCTTGTTCGATTGGTTACTCTTTAACGCTTGCCGAATCGAAAACAGCTAATATTCCACAATTAGGAATCTTGATGGTTGATGGGTTTTAAAAGACAACTTTTATCCATTTAAATGCTTTCGGTTTGTTCTTAAGAAACTCATTTTCAGTAAAAATAAAAATTATTTACCATTCTTATACTGTGTCTAAACATCTTGAGCGACTAAGAATAATCCGAAGCAGTTCTTATGAACTTTTATGTGAGACCTTAAGCTTACTCGAAAATACAAACATATACAAGTATAAGGTCATAATGTATGTCTTTTATTATGTCAAATGAGAAACCCTTGTCCAGTATTAAAACCCTTTTTTATACCATCGCAACAAACTTCACAAAACGATTGTTTGTAACACCGAAAACGAGTTAGATATAGGGCTATATATATCAAAATGTTCAGGAGGACGAGACGAGCTAAAATCCGCATGTCTGTCTGTCCGTCCATGCAAGGAATAACTTGAGTAAAAATTAAGATATCTTAACAAAACTTGATATACATGTTCCTTGGGACCGTGAGAGGGTTGCTATTGAAAACGCCTACTTAACATATAACTCAATTTTGAATTCAATCTCCCTTCACTTTATAATATATACTGTGACATCACTTGTGGCAAAATAGTCGAAATCGGACTATAACTTTTCAATGCTTCGGATATCGAACATGAATAACTCAGTACCTAAGGGTGATTTTTCACCGAAAATATCGGTAAATCTCAGATATTTTAATGTAATTCAGAGTGAATATTTTTCTTCGAATAGTGTGTCTCTGTACCAAAAATGGCTAAAATCGGGTAAGATCTTCTCCTAGCTCCCATATACCTGATTATAGGTTTTTCAAAAACACGGTGGGCTTTATTCCGCATATATGTATTGGTTAATATGTGAGATATCTTAGCAAAAATAAGTGAGCGTATAGTCTCCGATATAGTGCACCTTGGTGGTGAAAATGAGTAAAATCCGTTCAGGAATTACCTCAACCCGCATATACTATATGTGATATATTATACTTTATGCCAAATAGATGGGCCATTTTAACCCATTCGATCGCATTGTACTTATTTGGTTAAAAAAAACATGATTTTTTTCTGTAACCAAGCGATTACAATGGGAGGGAATGGGTTAATAAAATTACATCAATGAATTGCGAGAGTATAAAATGTTCGGATGGGATAAGGAAAAGTTCTTACTTGTTTTGATTGACTTTGTTAACCAGCAACAAAGCAAACTCACCCAAAAAACTAATAAAATTGTTAAAATTTTCTCAGCAGGCTTTAGCATTGAAACATAATTTCACAAGATCTCCAAGAATGGAAATTTTTCAATTTATTTAACAACTGAATTATTAAATTTCATAGTGACCGCCGCGAGCACACACATAAATAGTATGAATAAATCAAATACTTGCTAATCAATTGTTTAAAAATGCAATTGTGGTTGGCCCAAAGTATTTCCGCGATGAAACCACAATGCAACCTATAGAAAAGCCACCGCTGCACAAATAAAACAACAAAATATAAATGACAACAACAAAAATATAAGCTTACATGCTTGCTTGGCGAACATCTGAAGTCAAGCAGCCGGTAACACTTGGGCCAAAGTGGCCAACCTAAAAGCAAAACCTGTCTGTGGCTAAGGGTTTACATGCGAGAGAGTGTGTGTATGGTATGTGTGTGTTGTTGTTGTGTGCATGTGAGGCGCAACAATATGAGCGTGTTGCGGTGTTAACTGAAATTCCTTTGGACCTCGCCAACATTCAGCGTGCGGTATTTACCATTGTTGTGGCGGTGTGTTTATTGCTATTGTTGTTGTTGTTTTACATTATTTTTGCGGTTACGTGGAATTTTTGCACCTTTTTCTGTGATTTTTTTTTTGTTTTGTTTTCTGTTTGGTTTGTTTCATAAACTTGATTAGCTTTGAGGTTTTTCATTTCACCATTTCGCGGGAATTACAAAGTGACTTGTGTCGCCGAGCTGCGAATGCGTTGCGGTTGCTCAGTTACTCACAGAGAAACACACACAAAAGCAAATTTATAAGATTTTTTTAAAGCTTTGATTTGTTGTTTTCTTTTCAACTTTTTTGTTATTGTTTTGCTGTTAACTGTTTCTCATTGCGGTATTTTGCTAAGCCTTAACCTTTTCCACCTAGGCAGCTAGCTCCCTTCTTACGGTTGCTTTTTGTTACTGCTTCTTTGGTATCAATTCTATTTAAATTGTTTATTTAGCTTCTTATTAGCTAATCGGGCATTATACAACGTTATTTATGCATATTCTATATATGTAAATATGTATGTTTGTACAATTTTACTACTTCGCGTTCGCGCTCGTGATTAACCAATAAATGCGAATATCGTGATCGTCACATTGGACTCACTTTTAGCGTTGAAATTCTATTTTTTCACATTTCTGTTTTTTATTACTATTATTTTCATAGAACACCGTGGTTGTTGTTGTTGTTAGAATTTTATGGCTGTGACTCAAACGGAATGCCAACGAGAACTCGTTTTCAGGTTCAGCCGCATTTCATTTGAATTCAGTTCAGCTTCGTTCGCCGCGCTTTCCTCTGTTTCCTCGGCTTGTCTGGAACTCGCTTGCTGGTCGGTTGTACTATATAGATACCTTTACTTTATGACATGCCATTTTATTTTTTTTGTTTATATCTGTGCATAACTCATTTTTTGGGCGCGTTCCATGATTGGTCATTTCACATATTTATCGTGTCTTTTCATTCATTATTTAATTTGCTTTTGTTGTTGTTGTTGACTCTGCATTTTTCGCATATTTTAGTCATGACTCAGTTTGAGTACAGCTTTTGAAGCTTCAATTGTGCTTAGATCCGCTAAAGAATCTTACAACGTCATTGAAGTTAAATGGATTTTAGTGATGCTGATGACTTTACAGAATCAGATTTGAGAAGATTTTTGGATCTTCAACACAAAATTAATGAATCTACATATTTAACGACAGCTGACCACAAGCTAGGTAAGTAATATGGTTACCAACGGCTATGATTAAATATCAGGGATCTCTGGATTTAGAACCCATACGAAATTTTGACGTTATCTACATAGATATATGTCAAGATACCTACAGATACATCATATGGGATCTCAATCCCAACTAAAAGGATATAAGGGTCTGATGGAACATAGATTATGGACATTATGGATCTGCCAGGGAATTCTACTGCAAGAGAGATTTTCTATTAAAACTTAAGCACTCACGAACCTGCTTTAAGACATGCATATCTCGGTGGAGACTTTTCTAAGATTATCTGGGATTAAGAAATCACTTCATCTGGAAATCTAAAGATCGGTGAATGGGTCAAAGTAGCAGAAGACCGTATTTGTGGCATTATTCGCATTAATTAATATACTACAACAACAACAACATAATAGCAGATCGGGAATTCTTTCACGAAAAAAAACCGGATCTATTCCAGTTACGTAGACCAGACTATCTTGGGAACGGAAATTGATCTAGTCTTTAAACCTTCTAAAAAATATCTAACCTGTATAATAACAACAACAACCATGCACTACAACAATAACGAGTATTTCATTATTAATTTAGAGTTGCCATATTTTTTATTTTTTTTAATTTTTTGGATTTTTTTTTTTAATTTTTTAAGTTCAAAATTTCCTGATGACCACACTAATTTTTCCCCAACAAGCTGTCACAGTGTGACCAAATGCCAATTACAGCGTAGATTCACACAAATTTCGTTGAATTTGCATGTCTCTAAACCGCCAAAACAACACTTATTACGCGTATGCTATACAAGTGGGATATTTAAAAGTGGGAAAAAAGAAAGCAAACGATCTCAAACGAATGGCAAACCGACAAACGTGAATTTCAATGAGTTAATGACTACAATGGAAAACAATTATGGCGAAACAGAACGCATTTTCAATGTCAGAAGCACTGACCAGCCAGCCAAACAGTGGCAAAATGCGAAAAGTCAGAGGCAAAAATAACAAATTATTGAAAAACATGCGGCAAATAAATTAAAAAAAAGCAATAATAATGGCAGAGTAGTGTGGAGAAGAGAGGGGAAGAGCGAGGATAGTAGATGAAATACAAATCGGCTAATAATTATATTGTGCGAGTGGATTAGCATTTCTGTTAGCAAATGTTTTGAATTTTTGCTATTGTTGTTGTTGTAAGTCAAGCGATAATTGTTGATTTTGTGATGAGTTGCATAACAAGGCAAATGCAAAATAAATACAAGGAAATTACAGGCAGAGCAAGTGCTAAAGTTGAAATTGGAGACTTTTGTAACGGTATAAAAGCAATTATAAGAAACAGTTGTGGAGAGTATAAGTGCACGGAGATTGAATATACATATATGTAATATATTTAATATAATATATTATTTATGTATATACTATTTATAAAATTTTTAAGCGCTCAATAAATTGTTCTTAATTTTCTTTTTTCTAAACCCCCAAATAACTCCCACTAAAACCCAAAACTTGTCTCTATAATAAGCGCCGTTCCTTTTTTTTCAAAAAATCTCGTTTTTTACATTTAATTAATACAGCAAATTAGCCAATCGAGAAATGTGTTACAGCTAGAAGACGCGCGCGTCCACGCCAAGTCAAGACGATTGCGAAAAAAAAAACGAAAGAAATCAAAATTCCAATTTCAAATCTGGGTAAATAAGGCCATGCACCTCGAGAGCAAACGTAAAAAAAGTGCGCCAACGGCTACAACAACTAAAACAACAACAACAAGGTAACACGTTCAAACACCAATAATAGGCAATGGCAAGAAACTAGTAACGAGAACAAGCGTGACTCCAACAAGAAAAGTGGCTAAGTAAGCCAGCGAGCCAGCTACGAGAGGTAAATCAACACACATGTTACTTGAACAAGAAAGAAGAAACACAAACAATGAATTGGTATCTACTAAGCTAGCAGCAGGCCGTCCAACCAGTTGACTTGGCCAAGCACCCCGGCGACGACGACGTCAAGACGCAGCGTAGTCAACGCTTTAAGCGTGCTAGCTGGCCAATAAATAAAATGGGCAGGGCAGCGCCGTAGAGTTGCATAGTCGAAGCGATGAACGGACAGCAACCTCAATTGCGGCAGTGGAACACTTACTCATCATCGATCGGCTGAAGCACAACGATCCATTGAAAACGAAAGAAAATCGAATGCAGAGAAACTGAAACGCTGGCAGCTGACAGCAACAAAGCACAAGAACAACAATAATAACGAAAGATTTATGACAAGACAAGCAGTGGCCAGCGTTGGTCAAGTAGACACCTACTTTAGAAATTACGAAGTAAAATAAGGAGAAAAAGTAAAAAAGAACAGTCCAGCAATCCGGGCCGCAACGTGAAGCCGAGTTTACAGCGTTAACGCCGACATCAACGCAATCGGCGCAGCCAAAGTCGACCGCCACGGCAGCTGAGCTCAACCGCACATTGAAGATAACCGAAAACCGGCTTTGACGCTGCGTCGGCGGTGAGGACTGTAAACATACAACGCTCTGCTGTTTCTTCAGTGTCTTCTTTGAACTGTATGATTCAGCTGAGCGCGCCATAAAGGAAACTCAAGTGCACAGGAACGCTGCTGTGGCGACAGAACGCATCTTCTGCGAGTTGTAAGTTTTAAAAATAGAACTCAAGACAACACGAGTCGTTCGAGGCACCAACCGACACGGTGAAGGCAGAGAAAGCAAGCTGGCGCGCAGACAGGTAGGAAAGCGGGGTCGCCAAGCAACTGCGGTTGACTGCGCGCTCTACCACACTCGAAGCTTTACAAACAAACAAATCGACAAACGAGCCAGAAGATACGTTAAATTCTGAATACCGCATGCACACGCTGTTGTTGCTTAGCAACTAGTTGTTTGCTCTTGTTACTGCAAGCACTCATCCTGCAGTTGGTAAGCAGGAGCTGTGGCGGCAGAAAAAAAGTTGATTTTCTAAAATTATATTAAATAAAAGTAAAACCACTTTGGCAACCAATTGGTAAGTCCAAGTAAAATGAAACTGACAGAGCTGAAGCCTGTTTTGGCGCAGTTCTAGCTGTGGTCCGCATGCACGCGTGAGACTTACGCTCGGGAATGCAACAGGGGGTGAGTAAGTAAAGTCGAAGTTCAAGTTGAAGTTAAAGTTGGAAATTTGAGGCGGCAAGTTGGTCCTCGGTGCAGCAGCCAAGTTTTGAAACGCAAAGCTTCTCGGTGCCTGGAAGACACCGTGTGCTACCACAATGTGGCGTAACGTGAGTGCAGTGTAAACAAAAACAAATATTCGTAAGCACACGCACAGTGTAAGTGTATGCTTCCAAGTAAACAGTGTAGTTTTAGTGGGAAGCCACAATCCGCCACAGACGCACCTCGTGTGCTATGCCACCGCACAAGTTCCCGGTTAGCATCCTCGGCACAAAGTGCTGTGCATAAAAACAAAAACCACAAAACTTGAAACTTCATGCATAGAAAACTGAACAAAGTATTGGGAATATCAAAGTTCAAAATAAATAGAAAGGATGAGCGAAATATGGTTGGAGCCCAAGCAATATTCACCCAGTTATATGAAATCAAGTTAAATGACTGAAGCGACATATCTAACTATTATTGTGTGTAATACTTTTGAAAGAAAACCGGGCACGTAACATTTCTGCAGTCCTCACTGTCGCTAAGACGAGTGTAGAGTTGCCAAATGAAGTTCACTACTGACTGTGGATGATTAATCTAAGATCTAGCATATGTTAAACAGAGCGACTAAGAGATGTCTTTAGTCAAAGCTGCGCACAGTGATTTAAATATATCTGCTGAGGGTCGACCGCCTTTAAAGAACACTTTTACATATACTTGAAGAGACTTTTTGACCGGTAAATGATCTCGGAACCCTTGAATTATTAGTGACGAATTCAAACCATACATAATGTCATTTTAGGAAACATGAGTTGGAATCTCAAGTACTTAAGATTCAATTTCATAAAACTGCTGATACAGAGGTACCAAAACACCATTCTTTATTTCAAAAACGTAGAGAAATATCAATGAGAATCTCAAAGCTAAAGCCCTCAAGTTCTTACCATATAAGTTACCATATATCTTTATGAAGTGATCGAAAGGGTGAAATGACCTTTAAAGTTTTCACGTGGTCACAGAATTGTAATAACCTTTAACGCAACAAACCTCGGGTATAAAACCGAACTAATCAAATGCAATAGAAAATATTCCAAATCAAATAAATACAAGTGCAGCAACAAATACAAAGTAGGCAAACAGCAGGGTGCTGTATTCTTTCATTTAAGGTTTGAATTTTGTATTCATGTTCGGAAGTAAGCACAGGTTCTTAAACAAATATACACACGTATTTGACTGCATGTGGCATCAAGGTGCCCTTCTCAACGCATACGACCATTGTTGCTGGCATCATTTAATCTGTCATTTACTTGGCTTTAACTGACCTTTCTCTAAAAGCGAATTAGCATTGTGTTGCGTTGTTTTGCTCCACTGCAGTCAAATGCGTTTTAAATACTATAGATGTGGCATAATGTTGTTGAAGATAATAATAATAACAGAAATAAAAGCTCCCTGTGGATTGATCAACAAAATTACAAGCTCTGGAAAAGCTAATTCTTTGTTTGTTTCAGTCTTTTTTTGTTTTTTTTTTTTTATTTTTCTTTGACAGAAATGTTCATCAATTTTGATTTGAAAAGCTTTAACTACACACTGTCAAGAATTACTTGGACGAACAAACGTTTATTTAGAACTAAAAGTCATTTATTAGAATTTGAGTTGTTCTTTACCATATGAAATGTATATATGTATACTGAGTGTTTAGTCTACAAACTTTCTAAAATATCATAACACTAGCCCGAAACAGTATTTTAGTTAGAAACATATAAGATTTCTTCACACTTGCACAGAATATGCTTTCAAGAAAGATTATCTTTGAAACACTTGGTCCATTTTTGCTCATGTCTCTAACAACTATTGATTTTTTTAAGGAAAGCTTAATAATATTCTCTAAATGTTTATGTATATCGCAGATATAATAGATTATAGAGATATAATAGATTACCGAGCATTAATTAAGATTATGAGATCCAGCTCGAGCTTCGAGAATTCTACTTAAATTTCGTCTTTTTAAGATTAAAGTGATATCTGAATCTCTGAACCTCTCGTATAGTTTAACTCTATACGTTTTAGCTGGAATGTTGATTTGCTGTATCACAAGATTTTCGGAAACAGAGACAAAACTCATGGCACATCCTATTCGAAAGACGTGTGACAATAGCCGAAACTCAAATATTCTCTCAGGTCAAAGCATTGATTGATCCTTTGAAACTGATATTCACGGAATAAATAAAAAATAATTGCAAAAACGAACTATTTGAGGTTCACTTCTTATAGAAAAGCAGAGGAATAACATTATCTCCGTCGAGATACTAATATTATTATCTTTTCGAAACACTGTAGATAATCCAATAAGACTAGATAGAACACATGTTTTCTTCCATTGCTTATACTTATTCTATCTTTCTTCTCTTTTCCAAAACTTTGTCGCTAAATGACCAACACTTCATGCCAACATAATACTTGTAATTCTCAATGCACATATCCTTTCATACAAGGATCTCGAATCAAAAGTATAATTTACAACAAAAACCAGGAACCGACCAGCAGTTCCCACACAATTCATAGACACAAAAAAAGGTTAAGGTTACACATTGCCGAATAAACAGCCCGGCTTCAGATAACTATACATACATAACAGCACTAGGCAGGTAGCAGGCTGGCCAGTGAAAAAAAAAACTAAAAACAAAGCAACCAAAAATGCGCAATCTATACTAGAAACTAGGAAATTAGCAGACCATTAAGTTAGAAAAGAGCCTAGCAATTTAAAAAATGAACGCAAGTGCAGCGTGAAGCGCCAAATATTATCCTGAGCGAAATTGTTGTTGTTTGTTTGAGTTTCACTTCCTTTTACTTATATACCGATATAGAGATACACACATGTACTGCATACTGTCTGAGGTTATCCCTCAAAAACATGACAGGTTGCCTAACATGCCGGGTATGTTGTTGTTTTCATTATATACTTTACATACATATGCACATATTTACTTTTTGCCTTCACAAAAAAACAAAAAAAATGTTCGAAAACCATAAAGATAAATTTCTGTATTGCTCTTTTACCTGTTTCGCTGGCTGATGGAGACGCAAATGTTATGGATGATTGATATTCAGCATTCACGACGACGCGGCAAGCTGGTTGGATATCAAAATGTGTATTTTTACTCAAAAAATTTGAGTAAAAATTTCGTTTTTTCATCCAATTGCGTTAATTGTGATTTGAAATTGAAAAAAATATTTGATATGGAAACGCTGATTTCCGTTGTGACTTGCACTTTTATTGAATTAATTTTGTTAGATGGTGATTTTTTCGTGGTTTTTTTTTAATTATTTTTTTTTTTGTTTTTGATTTTTTAATCCTGTTGCGTAGAAAAAAATCAGGCTTTGAACGTGTAGCGTCTGGGTTTTTTAATACACATTCAACTGGCGTTGTTTCGTTTGAATCGCGCGGTGAGTAATGCTGCTGGCAGTGCACACACCGCTTGTTTTTTGCTATATCCAGTATTTTCGTTTTCAAAAACACAATGAAGAGCTTCTTTTTTGTTGCATATAACATTCAATTAATATTATTCACTTTTTTAATTCAATTTATTTTTGGTTTCAAGTTGGATTTTCAAACACTTTTAATGCATTTATTGCTTGAATTTTTGCATACACTTTTCTTTCACTACAATGCAGATAAAATATTTTTTTTTGCTATATTCTACAAATATGTATATTGTTTTTTTTTTTAATTTTTCACTTATTGTATTTTTTAATATTATTTAAAATTTTTTATTTTAATATTTTTTTATTTTATTTCACGATTTTTTTATTGCACATCAGTAGTTATGCAGCTATTATTTTCCACAATTCGATTTTTTCCAATGCTATGGCAATGCAAACACTCACTGCTGGCACTCGACACGTTTTGAGACTTGGTCGTGTGGCTTGTAAGAATAAAATTCAAACTTTGTTACAACGACACACATACCAAGACAACACTTTACAAACATAAAAGAGCGCTAAGACGTTGCTCTAGTACCCAAATATACACACACAAACACGATAAGCGCACAGATGCAGATTCGAATACTGACTTTTCTATAATCAAACTTGGCTCAGAGAGACTGGCAACACTTTGGGGGTAAGCTGCGTGGCGATTGGATTTTTATAGCTATAGTATCCAGTTTGGTTGACTGCCTTGTTCTTGTTGTTTTATTTGAAAAAAAATATTAAAATTTCATTAATTAAATTAAGATCACTGCCTTTATGAGTTGTTAGTATATTTTTCTTTAATAACACTTTACACGAAATTTAACCGCACTTCTCCTTTCAGTTGGTTTTAAACATTAGCTTATCAATAGTATTGCTCACTGCTTCTATTATTATTATTATTTCACATTCACTGCACGAAAAAATATAAAACATTTGTGTGTTTGCTACACTATTCACCATTTACTTTGCTTTGCTACACTACACTAACGTACTATGTACACTGCGCTAGTCGACCGCTATACGTTCAAAAACACATCCAGCAACGACGCCGTCCCAAAGAAAACTACTTTAAAAACTTGTTTTCAGTTGCTTGGCAAGCGCTAGTCAAAACTCGCTGCCAACCATACTCACTACTCACGAATAATTCAATCCGTCAGATAAAATTTAAACACGCTTACTTACATTCTCGCACGCACACACACACATGCACATGCGCTGGCTAACAAACATTTGGTGTATACATATACACACACACACTTCATAATTCACACAACCGTTCACTAGCCAACGCACGCATACACTGGCAAGTGCAATGCGCGCGGTTACACACACCGACAGAGCCGTGCATTGCGGTGCACACACAGTTACATTTACAAGTTACAAGCGTTCATGTATATACTCATACATAAGTAATCGACTCTCTGGCAGTCAGCAAGTGGTTGTGGCAGTTGCATGCGCCGCAAGTGCCACAGCCAGTTTTGTTTTGATTCGATCTTCTATTGAATTTTTAACGCGATGTTTAATATGAGATTGAAAGCACATTTTGTAAGGAATTGGTTAATATTTGATTGGAAATGTACAAAGAATGATTAAATTAAATTTTAATTAGTGTTATGCATAATTTTAATTAAATTAGAAATTTAAAAATTAGTTGATTTCAGTATTTAAAAAAATTTGTATTTTTTTGGAGTAACATTATAGTTATTTTATTATGAGTAAAGCCACCGAAAATTTAATTTCCAATGTATGGCTTAGACAAAGTAAGTTAATAACTGATCCCTCTATTTAAAAAATACTTTTAAATTATATAAAAATATTAAAAAATGTATAAAATTAATTAAAATATTCTTTAATTTCAATATTATTTATTTTAATAACAGTTTTTAAAACGAATAATTAATTTAAAAAATTAGTTTGATTTATTAGCATAATTTTATATTTTAATTAAAAAACATATTTTTAATTATTAAACTTTGTTTATTTAAATTTTGTTTTATTCTATTCCGTGATGTATTTTCTTTTAATTTATTTGTATTAATTTTTTTTTAGTTTTTATTGTTTTAATGTTTAATTTTTATAAGTAATTTTAATAATTTTGTTTTAAAAACAAAATTTATAAATTTATTTCACACATTAGCTCCACTTAAAGACATTTTCCATAGAAACTGTAATTTATTTATTTTTATTTAAATTCATAAAAATCTATTATTAATTTAAATAATTTAATTTCATGCCGTATTACTTTAATTTATATTATTTATTTATTTCTCACTATTAGAACTTTAATTTATTTATTTATTTCTATATATTTTACCAACATTTTCAAAATTATTAATTTTCCATAACAAAAATTCCAACCACAACAAACTGTTTGTATAACATACCTGTCTTCATTTACTTTACGTAAACGCACTACGTAACGTCACATTAACAGCGCACACTATCAGCTGTTACGTTCCACAACGAAGAAAACAACAGCAACAGCGCATCAAGAAGCAAAACAAAAGCAAAAAAAATCACACACCCACTTTTATAAAATCGTTTTGACATTGTCTCACGCCTTATTATTGCCGGCTCAAGTTTTGCGCATGTGCCAAATAAATAATCAAATAAAAGCGCACAAATCCCAATGCAACAAGGGAACACGAAAATACACTTTTGACAGCACTGCCATGGAGACCACTCCACCACAGTACACAAGCACACGAACACTCAGTCGTACAAATATGCACTAATGCCAGCACACTTGCCGGCACACTCATTTGTTTTGCCGGCATTTTTACTTTATTTACTTTGTGCTATTTTTTCGTTGCTTTTCACCGCTTCCGTTGTTATCCTTTCACTCTTACCGCAGTCGAATGCCGACGGAAGTGTTGCTGCTTAATTGTATGCCGGCTGATTTGCTGGTTGCGCTTTTGTGTCTGGCCGGCCAAGCCATTGTGGGCATTGCAGAAGCTGTTGGCTGGCTTTCTCTTGATTATTTTTGTCGAAATATATATCTACACGTACACACATACACTATAGTTATAAATATTGATTATGAATTGGTTGAACGGGGAGCAGACAGTTGAAATGTATTACATGTCCATTCCGGCACTCACAGCGGCGGAAGATGGCTTAGCCAAAATCACTTTTGTTATTTAAAATTGTAGACAAACGCACACTTTAACTTAAAATACTGAAATTTCTGCTTTAGAACTTTATTATCACTTTGCAATTGCATTTATAACACCAATTTGCTTGCTTAGCTAAAAATGTTCACCGAAACTATGAAATGTCAAATAAAACCGCGTGTTTAATGGCGTCGCCTTGAAACAACAGTTACATTTGTAATGACAGTTTCTTTTGCTTTGCTTTTCGTTTTTTTTTACGTTACTGAGCCACGTAAATTTAAACGTTAACAGATTTTCTAAACCTTTTGAAATGCATTTCCGTGTGTGTACATACATATACAATTTGTTGTTATTGCATGTTACAGTGGTGTACGTTTGCTGTCAACTATTGTAAGCAATGAATGAAATGACGTTAGATGAATATTAAATGAATATTAATTATGTATATAAATATATACTTATATATTTACTTGAATAGTGTCACAACTCAAAAAAGTCGATTTTTCAGGAGAGCGGTTTAAAGTTTTTAATTGTCTCTTATTTAGCAAATATAAAAAAATGTCATAAGTGTATTAAATAAACTAGTGGCATGTAATATATTTAATGAAATTCATGAGCATAAGTGGACTAAAAGAGTGTAATGAAGCTTTGCCGTAGGCATAAACGTGACAAATTTGGAATTATGTCGTTATTTGTGAAAAATATTGATCAATTTTGCTGTCATAAGTTAAATGTGTCGTTATTGCTGAATAGGCAACATGAAAAATTTAATTACTGTTTCCCCAATATCGTTCTAACAAAACATAAGTCGCTGTTTCTGAAAAGAATATGAAGAAATATGTGTTGTAACCCAAAACATGTCATTCTTTCTGAAAAAAAAAACCATGCTTAATTCAAGCACAACCGAAATGTGTCGTTGTTGTGTGTTTTTTGAGTTATGACACTATTCATGTAAATGAGCGATATGTTGTTGTTATATCAAATATTTTATTTATTTATTGGGGCATATTGAAGGTCTATCCTGATTTCATATACTTTTGGAATTAAAAAAATATAATGACGAAAATATGTCTACTAAATTTGATTAAGAAATCTCACATTAACCGCTGTATTAAGCAAACAAACTGCATTAATAATAAAAACTAATATATTTAATACAAAGACTTGATTGCTATGGAATACACATCCACAGACCGCTCTTAACTTGACCTTACGTAAGCCTGAATTTGACCGCAACTAGCAGCTTGACTTGCAAGTTTGACCCTTTGCATCTTGCCAAAATATAAACAAAACCCTAACATGTAAGCTAACTCCGGCCAAAGGTCATTAACTCCAGCCAAAATGTACACAAACCCCGCCCAAATGTCATTGACCCCAGTCAAAACGTAAACAAGCCCGGCCAAATGTCATTGACCCCAACCAAAATGTAAACAAACGCCGGCCAGAGGACAGTGACTCTTTCCAGAGTTTTTTTTTTACATTTTTTAGGGTCACGTGAATTTAGGGTTTTTTACAGTTTGAGAAGTCACATGAATTCCGGTGTGTTTCAGTTTTAAGGGGTCACGTAAGGTCGAGTTTTTTTACAGTTTGAAGGATCACATATAATTAGGTTTTATTTACATTTCAATAAGTTACCTCAGAACAAATTAATGGTCATAAGAGGTCTTGCCGATGTTCAAAGAGTGAGATGATTTCAATCACGGGTCGAGCAAGGGGTTAAGGTTCCAGAATTACTAAACTGAAATTCGAAGGCTGTCGTAATATGTTATAACGGTTTTAAGATGAAAATGAATGTGAATATAAAAAGGCTGACATTATCGAACTTGGTTGGGAAGTTATCAATGTATATAGTTATATATCAAAAATGTGCCTTACCTTGAATGTGGGAAGTAGGTGTGGTTGAAATCTTTTAACATTTAATTTTCATAACTGTCATAAAGGCAGTAGTCTGCTTTAGAAGCCGAAAAAAATCATTTTTTAGCAATTTTTTTTTTAAAGGAGAGAAAATGATTGCGGTAAACGGAATTTTAACACCATAGTGTACTATATTTAAGGCTTAAAAAACAATATTAATTATTAAAAAATATTGAAATTTTTTCAAAGTTGTAAGTATTATTCTTGAGCGCCTGGAGTCTGCACTTGTAAATCGGTGCCGGTGATGGATGTCGATGCATCTGAAACAGTCGAACCAATTTTTTTTTTAATTTTTATAAGTTTCTTTTCTTTATGAACTAAAAAAAAATACCGAAGAAGTTATAAAATTCCAAATTTTTGACTTTAAGTTGCAAAACAAGCAGTTTAAATAATACTTTTGTCCAACTTTTTTAGTTCAAATAGAATATAATTTAATACTGAAGCTAAATCACTTTGTTTTTTTTCGATCGGACATATATTCTTTTTGCTATCGCCGGCACCGTTTGCTAACATTTGTGAAAATGAAAACTCGAGAAAACGCGCTTTAAAGTTCTGCCTGAACATTCGCACCTGCTCGACGCTCGGCCACTAAAACTGCTCTAGCTTCAAAAATATGTCGAATTGGCTTCTGGAATTTTAAAGGCATATTCTTGGATAGTTTTGGAAGAGATTTAAAACAAAACAAAAAAATCGATTTTTTGAAGCCTGTAAAGCAGATTATACATGTTTGTGAGTACATCTGTAAATATTTCAATGTGTTTATGTATCATACGTAGATTTTAATTTATTTAGACGCAAAATGTCTAGCAACATATGAACATTTACCTGTCATTGCGCCAATCCATAAATGCCTTTAGCAACTCTATAGGAATATATGTACGTATGTATATATGTGAAGAGGTGCTATATATGCTTTCATGCTTATATTATAAAAACATACATTCCTATTTGCATAAAAATAGTTATACCCTTTATACTATTTAAACTTTTTGTTCTTTTCAATGCCCAGTTTACCACGTTAGTGTAAAGATGAATTTACTTATAAAGGGTGCCTCGTTATAATTAAATTTGAATAGCATTTGAAAAGTCAAACCTTTCTTTTTAGTTGGATTAAAATCCCTCAGACCTCAGACACCCTTTATATGCATATAAAAAGGTGTCAACGGTGTTGTTGCCCTACAACAATGCCACTTTGCATTTTAACTCTTTCATTTATTTTCGTTTACTTTATTTACTTTCCATAGACATTTAACATTCATTGTCAGTCTTCATTAAAATTGCAAAGCGTCCAACTGTTGACAACAACAACAGCAACACCAACATACCGACAACAATGACAGCAACTACGAGCCAGCGGCGTTGGTTACGACAAATGCCTGCAATGTTTACTCAACAATTGGCGCTCGGTGGGCGACGACGGGTTCTACACCGTTGCTGCAGATCGGCGAGTTGAAGTTGGAATGCAGAACTATTGCGCTTAAGGTGCAGCAAAATCTTAATTTTATTTTAAACTCATATATTCCAGGGGGTCTATGTAAAAAAAACTTTAGTAAACAAAGCAGACAAAGTTTTGAAAAACATTCGCAGGATGTTGTTAATGAAGTGTGTGAAATTGTTGTGCAGCGCAAATGTGTGATTTGCATGCAGAAACGACGGAGTAATTTCTTGGGTACAGCTTAAAGGCAGCAATTTGCAAGTCTAATGCGAACGTTTTCAAGGACTCTGAGGTTGAACTCAGAAGACGAGAGTTGCAAATACAGAAATTATATATTACTGGCTAAATATGCGGATAATTGTATTCAGTAAAGAACTGCGTAGTTATAGTCTAGTAATTATTGAAAGTAAACAATACACATGCCTTTTGTTTTATAATCCCCTTAAACGGCTGTGTAGCCAGCGCCTCGGTTTCGAACGCATTTGGAGTACTCTTCAACAGCCAACAACAACATTGGTTACTTTCGAAATTACCGAGTCCAAATATTTCGGGTAATTCCATAAGACTACTCTAGTCTTTGAGGCAAGCAAGTGTGGTTAGGTTCCCGGTACCGACTGTCATAGGAACGAGTCGTAGTCTGAAACAAAGAATATATTATAAACCTCAATCTTTATGAGACATATACATATGTATATGTAAGTATGTTTGTACAAATTATGTGACTAAAGTCCAGACAAAATTAATTAAAAGTTTGCCTTTCTCATATTCAAAGTTAACATTTGCCTGCCACAGTAGTTGCAACTCTAATAACACAGCACAATAACAAAAATGGCTTGCAATTATAAAATTTTAACTTAAAACCCATAAATAAACAAGTAAGGAAGGGCTAAGTTCGGGTGTAACCGAACATTTTATACTCTCGCAATTTATTTATTTAACTTTATTTATATTATATAATACACAATTTGACCCACTTATTCGTCATATATATTGTATAAAGTCCACTGAAAGTTGGAAACCATAATATTAGGTTAAAAGCACCGAGGTCCTCGTGTTCGATAAATGGGGCCTTGAAAACCTATGGTCCGATTTCGGCGATTTTTAGAATGGGGCTGCCACACTATTAACATAGTGTTTGTGCAAAGTTCTGCATCGATATCTTCACTAGTACTTACTTTATATGTATATTGTAAAGTAAACGATTCAGATTGTCTTCAAAGTTCTGGTATATAGGAAGTAGGCGTGGTTGTGAAGCGATTTGGCCTATTTTCACAACATATCATTGGGATGTAAGGAAACTATTATAAACCAAGTTTCATTGAAATCGGTCGAGTAGTTCCTGAGATATGGTTTTTGACCCATAAGTGGGCGACGCCACGCCCATTTTCCATTTTGTAAAAAAAATCTGAGTGCAGCTTTCATCTGCCATTTCTTATGTGAAATTTAGTGTTTCTGACGTTTTTCGTTAATGAGTTAACCCACTTTTAGTAATTTTCAACCTAACTTTTGTATGGACGGTGGGCGTGGTTATGATCCGATTTCTTTCATTTTTGGACTGTATTAGGAAGTGGCTAAAAAAAAAAACGACTGCAGAAAGTTTGGTTTATATAGCTTTATTGGTTTGCGAGATATGTACAAAAAACTTAGTAGGGGGCGGAGCCACGCCCACTTCCCCAAAAAACTTACATCCAAATATGCCCCTTCATAGTGCGATCCTTCATACCAAATTTTATTTCTATAGCTTTATTTATGGCTTAGTTATGGCACTTTATGTGTTTTCGGTTTTAGCCATTTTGTGGGCGTGGCAGTGGTCCGGTTTTGCTCATTTTCGAAAGCAACCTTCCTATGGTGCCAAGAAATAAGTGTGCCAAGTTTCATCAAGAATCTTAATTTTTACTCAAGTTACAGCTTGCACAGACGGACGGACGGACGGACGGAGTTTTGGGTGTTACAAACAACCGTTATGTGAACAAAACTATAATACTCTCTTTAGCAACATTTGTTGCGAGAGTATAAAAATGTATGAGAAAATAATAAAAAATATCAAAAAAATAGCGTAGGTCTGCAATAAGCAGGAGGTACTACATGCGGAAATTCAATTAAATGAGTCACTTCTTCATGCACATTGTTGTTCTCGTTTGCAATGAGAGCAGCGAGGATTTCCAAATGTTATTGACACTTCGCCAACAAAATAGTTGACATATCGCTAACTAACACACCCACACATACACACAGAAAAACAAGTTGCAAATGGCAAGGGACTGTGGAAAGGCCGCGCGGGTCCATGACAAACAAACGTCTCGCGATAAATGAATAAAATGCTGCAGGATAAACAGCCAAATAGATGGGCAGACAGACAGCTCATATAGTGTGTGTGTGTGTACGCGATGCATACAAAAGACGTGGCATATAAAAGGCTAAGAGGATGAAACTTGCCACAAACACTTCCTTGTTTGTAACAAATAGAGAAATTCATGTCAAAACATGTTTACATACTACATGCATTAGGGTGGTACTTTACTTTTCAAATGTAATTTTTTATTAAAAATTAAACTTTTTATGTATCCATGGTAATAAATAAAAAATATATGTAAATAATAGCAAGATTCGGCTAAGAAATTTAGTTTCAAGTCCATCCTTCTACCTATATTTGCCTATATTAACATCTTTTTAGTCTTTCGAAAGATGAAACTACATACTATGAATCCTTTACTACTGTCAACCATATCAATATATGTACATATGTACATATTTACAATCGTACATATGTATAACCGGGGGTAGCTACATTTGTATATACACTTTTGTATATCATGGCGTGCACTATCCAAATGCACAACGGAAAGCTTGCACACTCTCGACATGGCAATTGACAGCGATGTGACATATCGATTTCTCTTGAAATAGCCAATTTTATCAGTCATATAAAATGTAACTGATTTTCAAGCATCCGCACTCAATAGACACTTGTGATATTTCAGTCTGCTGCTCATTTAGCTATATGTGATATACATATTTACTCATATATGTATATAAAAGGTTGTGCTATATATTATATGTATATAAAAGGTTGTGCTTTTGGAAGCGTTGGTTATTTTTCTACAATACATATTTATATATAAGCACATGTGTATGTTAAATACTTCAAAACTGTTTCAATGCATACCTCGGTTATTTTGAAAGAATTAATTGGTGCATATCTGAAGCGACTTTTGACAACTCACTCTCCTCCATCGAGCGGACGTTCATAATAATTGGTATCATATAGGCCGGAAACTGACTGGTTGAATGCATGCATGTGGCACGTCATATACAATTCTCCTAACATAACCTAAAATTAAACAAAGCTCGAATATATTTTATATTATATTATTATATATCATCGATATTATTATCTCGCCTTTATTTGTACATTCTACTTACGTTTTCTTTTCATAATATACCTTTTAAGTATCTATTAAACTATAATATTTAAATAAAAACTAACAATTACTTAAGTTGCTGTCAAGAACCACCAACTGTTTCCGCCACTTCCGTTATTCATATGCGCACACGTTCCACTTCTATCCATATTTTCTTAATGTTAACCTGCTGTTAATGCTACGTAACGTAAGATAACCTCTAGCTTACGTCAAAAACAGCTGTTCCTCTCGTCAGCGAATGTCAAACGTAGCAACAATAAATTAACGCGAGCATATTTGCGAATTTAATATTTTTTAAAGTAGAAACTTATTCAGTAATAAAATACAACAAAATGGTTAAGAAAATACTTATGATTTGCTTAGGCAAGTGTTTATTTGTACAACAACTTCTTCAGTGTTAAAATAATAGTAGCATAATTTATTTCAGGTAATATTTGCCGGTCACCTATTGCCGAGGGTGTTATGATTGAGACAATCGAGCAAGCCGGTGCTTCCGCGGAATGGAAAGTGGATTCAGCAGCTATAGGTGGTTGGCATGTTGGCAATTCACCGGACCATCGTGCAATGAAAATAATGAAGAATCATAATATTGATTACAAGAATAAAGCTCGTCAAATTAAAAAAGATGATTTTCTACAATTCGACTACATTTTCGGTATGGATGACGAAAATATGGACGACCTAAACCGTTTGGCACCAGCGAATTCTAAGGCTAAATTATTATTATTGGGAGACTTCGGTTTGGAGAAAAGTGAACGCATTATTGAGGATCCATACTATGTGAGTAGAAACAGCAACAAAATGTACAAATGTATGTAATTTACTTGCGTTCAATTTCTAGCAACGAGGTGATGCTGGCTTTGAGAAGGCTTATCAGCAGTGTGTTGTTGCCTGTGCGGCGTTTTTGAAAGATGCTACTGCGGGAAAGGTTTAAGGTAAACAAAGCACCCTACCCAAAGTTACTTGTTAAATTAGTGAAATTAAAATATACTATATACTCAAGTTGTGAAACAAAAAATCAGCTGATATAAATAATATATTTAAAGAGCCACGAATACAAGCACAAATGTGAAATAAAATGCATAAATTTTATTTCAAACAAAAATATCAGCGAATATTGCTTTTCTGACAACTTTATATACTGTAAAGGCTGCAATGTGAAACAAAATTTTACAAGGTAAGGCAGCGTGCTTAGTAAAAAAAATATTCCAATTGCACTCTTCGCTTCAGTTTATTTCCATTTCATTCATAATTTTTTTAACATTTCATCATGCTTCATTAACTTAAAAAACAATTAGTACTAAATTTACTTTTTTCGAAAAAATTTAAATATATTTTGTGGCCAAATACCCACTGTATCAACGAAATTTTCTATTTTTATATGTCAAATTTAAGTAAAAAAAAAAACAAACAACGAAAAGCAAAAGTCGCAAAATTTCTTATGTAAGCATTTGTATTCCAATACAAATTAAATAACGTAAATATGCTAGTTAATGTTATATTAAACATTAAAAATTCGCAATCATAGTAGTTTCAATTCAAATTTTATTGAGTTCTACCAAATATGAAGCCTTTAAAGATACTATTCGTTTGCATTGGTAAGTGGAAAGTGAACAAATTTAGAGAATTAATAAACAAATAGATATATATATGTAGGCAATACGTGTCGCTCACCAATGGCGGAGAGCGTCATGAAGCACTGGGTTGAGGAGTATGATCTCAGCTGGAAGATAGATAGTGCTGGCTTGAGAACGTGGAACGTTGGACGTAAACCAGATGAACGCTGCATAAAAGTGCTAGAGGAGAATGGTTTAGCAACGGATCATGTAGGAAGAAAGGTACGGTTGCTTTCCATTACTTCTTATGGTTTTTTTTTTGGTATTTTGTTTTGTTTGATTTTCGTTGCACAGATTTCAATAATGGACTTTTACAATTATGACTACATACTTGCCATGGATGAGCATAATTTGCGCGAACTACAAACGCTCGCTAAAGATCCAAGTCAAGAGAGATGCGCCAAAATCGAGCTGCTCGGAAAGTACATTGAACGCACGGAAGACCAAATCATACGCGATCCATATTTTGTGAGTTCAAAAGCGTTAAATGAATTTTATTAAATATTCAACGCAATAATAATAAAAATAACAATGACATTTACAGTGCAACTCAATCGGTGGTTTCCGTTGCGCTTTTCTGCAAATAACCGAAAGCTGTCAAAATTTCATAGCGGAACACATGTATACGGATTAGCAGTATTGCGAATACTAAAAAAAATAATTGTAAAATTTACTTTAAGGTGTGTGAAAAATGAGATACTCATAAATTTCATGTAAAAAATTGTAAAATGCATGTGCTATAATTTATTCCAGTAAACAAAATGTGTATATATAAATATATTATGTTTATAACTATTTCACACAATTTCACCACGTATAACACGCTCCAAGAAGACATTCCAATCATACTGCAACTGTGCATACGCCGCCTCTTTCTCTGCATCACTCATCGCTGAATATTTTATCGAGTTCCATACCAAACTTTTCAATGTCTTCAAACCCGCATTGCTCGGCGCAAAACTCATAATCGCATAGTAGAAGTCATAGCTCAAACCTTTTGCATGCCAAAAGCCTGGATCATCATTTGAGATCACCATTGGTATATTATCGGACATAAAGTAACCACCAGGATGATTGCGTAAATCCCAAACTAAATTCAAAACCTGATTCGACAGCGGACTAACTTCCAGCGCAATATCACGCTCTTTAACAGCCTTACTGAGTAGCGGATGCTTCATGAGTGAGTAACCATGTCCGATGCGTGTGGTGTTGAGCAGTATGGCATCGACCAAATTCAAATCCACCGATGTGCCGAACCAATCTGTTGGTGAAATATTACGTTTAGTTATATAATTGAGCGTCTGTTTCATGTGCGCATGCTTACTTGTCTCGCCCGCATGAAAGAAATACTTCGCGCTTTGCGGTAGTTCCTGTAGCACAGACACAAATGTTTGCAAGGAATTACCCTGATCCTCCTGTCCTATCAGATCGAAACCAATAATGAAATTTGGATAACGTGCACTGTAAGCAGATTTGGATAACTTTTGATTAAAATGCTGTTCGCAGATAGTTTTATGCGCCACTCACTGGAAGTCTTTGAATGTTTGGAAGGCTTTGAATATTTTAACTTCGTCTGCACCGCGATGCGCCGAATAAATTATTTTCAAACCCAAGAAACCAGGATGTGATTGTTTAAATTCTTCTATTAATGACATAAGCAACTCGACTGCTTCATACTCATTTGCTACCGTGGCGCCGTCGACGCCATAGAGCTGGAATAGTAAAAGTTAAGAAACACCGTTAGTCAAGCTTTATGGAAATATTGATTTTAGCTATATCTGGGCTAGTAGTACAGCTCACCTCCTTAAATTTCATACGCAACTCTGCGTACATTATATTATCCTCGTACATTTCCTCCATCAACTGCCAGTGGAATGTACGAAAAACTGGCTCATACCCGATGGTATCACTCACAGTGTCGAATATCTTTTCGAAACGTCGCCACACCTTATTCTGTTCACTGTACTCAACTGTAAAATGAACAACAACATAAAGTTACAATAAAGTTTCAGCTTTTGAATGACTTACGTTCCGGCAGTCGTGAATACATGCTTAACTTGGACTGCAGAAATTTATCATAGCGCGCCTTGGACAATGTACGATCACGCTCCCCCATTACATCATAATAATTCGTACGACATTCGTGCTTCTTAGCATTCTCACGAAAACTGAGCACAATATTACCACTCGCCGTGTGACATTTCAGCAGACCGGGTGTGTAAGTGAGATTCTTCACCAGCCAATCGATGGAGACCGCCGGTGTGCGATGTACATGCAAAATGGCACCTTTCGGCATGGCCTGTATGAATTTGAATACGTTACTCTGTTCGATGAGCGGTTTGGCTTTGAAGAAGTGCAATGCTGGCGCATGTTCCTGCGGATTTTTCATGCCATGGGTGAGTTCCATCAATTTGTGACGCATGAATATCTGATGCACCTGTAACTCGTTTTCATCGAGTTGCAAATGACCACCGGTGAGTAGCAATTGCTCGGCTTCGATCATTTTTTCACGTTGCTGTGCGTATTCTGTTTAAAGGTTGGAAATATTTAATATTCAAACAACAGTGGCGCTCAAACTGTGAGCAGTTAATATTGATTGAATGAATTTCCGTTTTAATTTTTGGAAATTTAAAGGTATGAGTATTGTATGTATGTGTGCGTACTTACTTAATATGTTCGGCTCGTCGTACAGACGATCTGCTGGCATAGTCTTCTCATACAAAATACCACTCACTTCCGGCTGTGGCGCCATTATCTCTTGTGGTGGTGTGGCAACGCGTGCATCTAAATTTTAAATTTCTCTATAAGAAGTATTTTATATTGGAAATATTTGTATTTAAATTACCGCAAAGCTGAGGAATATGTAACAGTAGTGGTAAACAGAAGAGAACAGCTGGAATTTGTGTTCTCATTTTGGGTTTAGACTAAAGTTGGAGAGCTGTTGAAATTATATATAATAGAAAAGACGAAAAAAGATAAAATAAAAAAAAATAATTAATAATATATATATTTTAATAAAATATAAATTATAATCATATTGCAAAATTATACATCCTATAAATTGTATCAGATAATATATCTCTAAACAGCGTTAAGTCGAATAAATAACAACAACAACTAGAGACTAAACAAAATCCCAATGAAACGTGTAAATGTCAATAAAAAGAAGCTTACGAGCATAAACAATGTTCGATGACCTTTCTGTGTAAAAATCGCCAGAGATAATTACGCTCAAGGCTAAAACAATGAAACAGTTACAATTTTGCAATTCTGGAATTCATTTAAAAATTAAAAAAAAAAAAAACTTAAATGTAATTGCATTTGTATATAGAAATGTTCAGCTGTAATATCTAACCTTGACTAATAGCGAACTCATGTAAAATGTTAACCTTGTGTCCTAAACACTCACACTCAATTAAGAAACTGGTTAATGCACAATATTAAAACCTAAAAAATAGGTTATCAAAAATATTAATTGCCCATACTACAGGCGAGTAATCATTTGCATAAATATTTTTTTTATAAATTCGGAATTTTACCGCAATTGATTGAGTTTCGTTTGGGTGTCGTGCACTCATTAGATGCTCATAACGTCTAAACAACAAGTCAAGACACTCCTCGTCACTCGATACCAATAAATAGAAGCTTGTATTATTACCTTCTATATTTTTTAATGTAGTACGTGTGTTTGAAATGGTTAAGTTGGAAGTAATGAATTAATTTAACGTAAGCGTAAACATTTTTTTTTTTTGAAACAGGTCTGCAAAATCAATAAACATTTAAAATAGATAAGTGTGACAATAGATGTTGTTTTGCTATTAATAGAAGAAGAATTTTACGTCAAGCGATAATAACAATTCGTATGAATTATTATGAATTAAAATTTGTTTTTTTTATTATGTTTGGTGAAGCGCGTTGAAGCTATTTACAAATATATATAAATATATGTTTGTGCTTGAATGAATGACTTAAGAGACATTATTGATATGTTTTATTTATAATAACATAAACAACTTATTTACATATTCTCTTTTGTGTTATTTCCGTTTACAGCATACCATATGACATTACATCATATCGCGTATACGAATATCAAATAGTAGTTGTGATATCGCTGTATTTTTCTATACCCAAAATCATACAAAATCGGCTTTTAAATAAATGCAGATCACATCACATCTTCTTATGTGACATCACATCAAGTATTATACAGTCAAATCACTTAACATCACATCGCGTGAAGTGGTTGTCAATCGACGCACCTAGGCATTTGGGACAATAATATACTATTACTATTACTCTGCGATTAATTTTACATCGCATCATCGCTAAGAAACGTCAAGTTTAAGTATATCACATCGTTCATTACCGAGATCACAAGATATTTGCAAGAAAAGTGCGTTCTCTGACACCACTCCATTTATTAATAGCACCACTTAAATAAAAACGAATCACATTACATCACATCATGCCAATCTACATCACATCGCTTATATCATATTTACAATTCAATGATTTTACATCACATCGCATCATGATAAATCACATCACATCTTAACATGCACATCTATTATGTCAAATAATATCACAACGCATAATAGAATCACACCACATTGTAACAGATTTACAATTTGGACATTTTACATCACATCACAGCTTTGAGAGTCACGTCACCTCACATCATAATACTCAAATGTCATATAATATCAAACCAGATCGCAGCGCTAGGTAAGTTTTCACAACTTTCATTAACTCGAAACATAAAATATGACATCACATTATCTTATGAAATATATCACGTCATATTCAAATTATAGTATAAAAACAACAAATCACATCCTCTTAACTTTTATCACATATTTTCTTTTCAAGCACATCAAATTTATGTAATAACACTTTTACTCTGAAAATCGAACTTAATAAATTACGTCATATGATTATCCTAAAATCAACTGATTTAACATCATATTATTCTTAATGCTCTCTCTCTCTCTCTTGTCATTAATGAATGCTATAACTGTTCTTTTTTTTTCTCTAAAATAATGATTTGTTTTTGTCTTGCTAAGTATACATAGAAAGATGAGGTTTTAGTCTATTTTTTTTTTTGGAGATTTGCATATTATTTGGGGGTATTGTGCTTATTTTTTAGCAAAAGTTCAAGTACAAATGTTTGTGGCGAATAGAATAATACATGTATCTGCATATATTAACGACTAATTGGGTGCTTAAGAGAATCTTATTTATGTATTTACGCAATAAAATACCTACATTACTTGAGGTATTTTTTATTTTTTGAATTACAGTTGAACTTCCCTAACTCGAATCACCATCACAAAATCTTCGAATTTGAGAGACTTCGAGTTATGGAAGATAATTTATGTGAAATTTGACTTCTATTGCCAATTCAAGAGTTCGAATTATGGAGAGCTTTGAATTATAGAAGTTCGAATTATGGAAGTTCAACTGTATTTTATATTTTCATATGTTGAGTTAGTACTTGAGTAAGCTAAAAATCTGTATAAAAATTAAAAAAAAAAATAAAAAGTTAAATATTTTGCGTAATTTAAAAAAAAATCATAATAATGAAATTAAATATTTGTATAACAGCATATTGGTGGTGGTAGCAGAATTGTTGAATAATTTATTATATTAGCACGCGCTTTTATTCAATTTGTTTTACGGTTTAATTATTTTACAGCGTAAAATTACATTTAATGGCAACGAAATGAGGATTTACAAGATGAAAATTATTTTTTTATATGTATAAAGTAGTATACAAATAAATTATGCAATAATTAAAAAAAAATTGTGGATTCACAATAACTTTGGCAGACTTTTTGAGAAAAAATAAATAAAAAAAAACTTTTTGAAAAACAAAGTAAAAATATTTAACTTGTATTTTATGTAAAAATAAAATTAATAATATTTACAAATAACTCTATCTAATAACGTAAATGAAGAAAACTCAATTTACATTTTTTTTCAATTTCAATATTTGTACCTATTTAATTGATGCTATAACATTTTTTAAAGAAATATACAATTGAATAACATAGTATTTTTTTTAAAGAAATACAATATTTTAGCCAGATATTGCTAAAAAAATAAAAAAAAAATATTATTTTTTAAATTTATTTTATTTATTTATTTTTTTTAATTTATTTTTTATTTTTTAATTTTTTTTTATATATTTTTTAATTTTTTTTTATTTTATATTTATATTTTTATATTTATTATTTATTTTATATTTTTTAAGTTTCTTTATTAATTTATTTTATTTTTTAAATTTTATTTTTTAGTATTTCAGTTATGTAAAGCATTTTAAACTATTTTTAGAATCACATTAAGATCTACAATTTTTTTTTTAATTTTATATAAAAGTACTAAAAATATTAATATTTATTTTCAAAGAAAGAAAAATAACTATTATCACCCTTCGGTTCGGTCTCTCGAAATGTATAATCAAGAATAAATTTAGTCGTTTTCTACTTCTTTTCCCCAATTTCTATTTATATTCGATTTTAAACGAAGTCAATGTGAATTCATTCAATAACTTAGAAATTTTACTCAATCAAATACATGTCGCTGCTCTAATCTCGTCTACTACAATTAGAGTATACTTTTAATTCCGGTAAAAAAACAACAACGCTTACACACGTGTTTACAACTGTAATGTGTAATTCCGTGCACGCAATACTCCAATTATTTAATTTATTGTTTTTTTATTAGTTTTTCAAATTTTGTAATACAAATTACACAATTATCAAATAAAATGTAAATGCATTTAAATGCCAATGTTTAACACCCACTAAACGGCGGTTATTTTCGCTGTGTTTGTTGTTGTTGCAATTGCTCGACATTTTCAACGCAGCAACGCACGTTTTTTGTTATTTGTTGCATTTTAATATATAATTAATTTTATTTTTAGTTTTCTGCTTGTTGTTGGTTTTGTTTTTTTATTTTTTTTTTTTTTGTTTCAATTACCAAATAGTAAAAATATTTCTCACCTGTTGCACTACTTACATAAATTAATTAACTAATTACTGGCGGCTGTGCGCGTTGTGTCGCAACTTTCTACACAAAATATAGGTCTGCTGTCGGCGAGGGCCGTTTTTAAACTGAAAGGAAGCACCAGAGGTCTCATTGTTTCGTTTCAATTTAAATCGTTCAGTGGCATACAATACATTAGCAATATTTTGCGCGCTATTCCATAGAATCGATTTGTTGTATATATTTACAAAAACACAATATATATAACATTTGCTGGTGTTTTATTCTTGAATTGTGTTTTTTGCTTTTTCGTTCTGTTCGTAGATCCGCACACTGACAGTAAGACAGACGCACAGAGCCTGTTTACATTTACATATCAACATTGTCGAATTCATGTTCATTCATATGTTAATGTATTTGTATACCTGTGTGTGTGTGTGTGTGTCTCTCTCTGTGTGAACTTGTATAAATGTATGAATGTATAGATTTGTCAAAGCCTTGAGTGCAATATAAATCTTGTTTTTATCAAAACATGCTCCACGCAATAAAAGCTAACAGTAAAATTGTAATTTAAATTCGCTCAAAAAATGTTGACCTCATGTTGCCCTGAAGATTCACTGCGAACATGTGTATAATATAGATATTGGTATACATAATTAAGTTATACTCTATAGATATATGTATAAAAGTTACCGGCCGGCATTTCTGGTAAAGTGATAATTCCCGCTTTTACCAACAGATTTTCGTATCATCATTTCAAAATAGGGATATGAATAGAGTTTCTTCATTATAAATATAAGCTTCCCATATATATTTGGCGCAGGAACCGCTTAGGCGATAATAGGCAGCCATGTGACTTTCCACCTGGTCCTTCCAACGGAGTGGGAGACTTCCTCTGCTTCCACCGCCCAGTACTGCATCGAACACTTTCAAAGCTGGTGTGTTTTCGTCCATTCGAACAACAAGCGTAGCCGCTGTCTTTTTATTCGATGAACTATGTCTATGTCGTCGTATAACACGTATAGCTCATCGTTCCATCGTCTGCGGTATTCGCCGTTACCAATATTCAAAGGACCGTAAGTCTTCCGCAAAACCTTTCTCTCGAAAACCCCAAGTGTCGTCTCATCGGATGTTGTCATCGTCCACGCTTCTTCACCAGATATCAGGACGGGAATAATGAGCGACTTGTAGAGTTTGGTTTTGGTTCGTCGAGAGATGACTTTACTTTTCAATTGCCTACTCAGTCCAAAGTAGCACCTGTTGGCAGGAGTGATTCTGCGTTGGATTTCCCATATGTAATATATAGTATAAATACCGTTATAAACGGAGTATAGATTGTACAACGAATAATTTGTTGTAGTTACACAGAACTTAAATTTTAATATGCTGAGCTGTATTCCATAGTTTCAGTAAAATATACTACTTATTATATCCGAAATATTATTCTAAGATTTTTTTAAATCAACGGTATTAACAAAATCAATTTATGGGGTCCCAATGCATGTATGAACCTTTATGACCCATTTCGGCTCGGGATCCTTTTACTTCAAGCCAAGTATTTCCATCTAATCCATTGAGATAACTCGCTATCCGATGAGTAATCCGTATAAAGTCAATCAGAAAGACGGGGATCATTATATTCCATATGTGCTAGGGGAGAGAAAGAATCTATCCACGTAGATCAACTGCATTTCACATCAATCCACATTATACAAAGTTTCAGATTTTTCATCGCACATTTTTAACCGAATATCCACATAGTGGATGATTTCGTTCCCACTGGTTCGTTTCCAGCTCTGGTAACAAATATATGTATAGGTAAGTAAGAGTGTATGAAAAAATATGTATATAACTGCAATATTTAATTAATTCCAGAGAAATGACCAGCTGGTTTAAACAGCTAATTAAATCAACCAGAGGTTGTATTGCATAGTGTAGCTCTAATAGTTGACCCCTTAGGTACGAAAACTACACCGAATTTACTTAATATTAATGAATTTATTTTTTAAGAAATTCTTATGTTTTCGACTCTATTTAACATTCCACAATAAATTGTTGTATCATACAATCCCTTGTAACACATCGCTGATAAACTGATCCCACGCACGTTCCAAAGTCGCAAATGCATATTCCCTTTCACGTGCTGTCAACACTGAGAAACGAATCGAATTCCACACAAGACCCTTTAGCGTTTTCAAACCCATATGATTTGGCGCCAAACTCATAATGGCATAGTAGAAATCATAGCTCAGTCCCTTGGTGCCCCAAAAGCCGGGATCATCATTACAAATAACCATCGGCAGATCCTGCGAAATGTAAAAGCTACCCGGATGATTACGCAAATCGGCCACCAAATGCAGTATCTGATTCGAAAGTGGGCTCACTTCGATTGCCACATTGCGTTTCTTCACGGCATTCCACAATAGCGGGTGTTTCATTAGCGCAAAGCCGTGACCGATGCGTGTGGTGTTCAATAAGAGCGCATCCAGGAGATTGAAATCAGTGGAGGCGCCATACCAATCTAAATATTTGTTGGAATTAAAGTATGATGTAGAGTTGTAGGTAATGAAATGAGATGAACTCACTTGTTTCGCCTGCATGGAAGAAGAACTTCGCGCTTCTTGGCAGTTCCGCCAACTCTGCGACGAAATTATGCAATGGTTTACCACGATCCTCCTGTCCGACCAAATCGAAACCGATAACAAAATTGGGGTTGTCTTTGCTGAAATATATACGATTAGTAGATGAAATAAATATGATAAAGAATTCGTTTCAAAACTCACTGCAAACTTTTGAACATTTCGAAATTCTCAAATACACGCGTTCGTTCGACATTACGATGCGTTGAAAAGATCGCCTTTATACCCATAAAGTTGGGATGTGCACGACGAAAGTCCTCCACGATGGACAATACCTCACGAAGGGAACGCTCTGGTGAAAAGAGGCGTCCACTGTAGTCATACAGCTGTCACAGAAGAGAGAGAGCGAGAGTGAGAGGAATCACAATGAACTGTTCAGTATGCACATAAGTATTCACCTCCTTGAAATCCATGCGCACCTCCGCATACATTACATTGTCCTCGTACATCTCTTCCAGCATACGCCAGGTGTAGGCACGAAAAGCCGGCAAATAACGCAACACATCGTTTATCGTGCTAAACATATTCTGAAACTTATTCCAGACATGCTTAATTGTTGGATAATCAACTGCGAAATATTAATAGTTCAACTTTATTTCCACAACTATGCGTCGAATGACTAAAACTACAAGGAGACAAGTTCCCACTCACTTTCCGGCGTCGGTGTGTACAAGTTGATCAACTTCTCAAAGCTGCGATCATACGCGGCCGGATTAACTGAACGAACGCGTTCGTCACTCACACGCACATACTGTGTCACACAGCCGTGATCACGTGCCGTCCTACGGAAGCTCAATATACTGACGCCAAAAATGTTGGTACACCGCAGCATACCCGGCATGTAGGAAATATTGCGCACCATCCATTCGGACGAAACGCTTGCCGTGTTGTGCAAATGTAAGATGGCGCCTTTCGGCATGCGCTTGAGGAACTTCAGCACTTTGCTCTTCTCCACGAGCTTTTTGCCCTTGAAGAAATGCAAGCTCGCTGCATTGACATCCGAGTCGTAAAAACCCGCACCCAACTCGTCCATTTTATACCTCATGAATATGTCATTCGCTCGATCCTCCTTGTCATTGAGGTGTATGCGACCGCCGGTGATGAGCAAATCCTCGGCTTGTATGACAGCATTGCGTGCTTCCTCAAAAGCTAGGAAATATATTAAATTGTGAAAAGTTCAAACCGCTAATGAGGGTATATGGATGAAAATAGCTTTAACTTACATACGAAACCGGAATCTGCGTAACTCAATATTTGCAATATGCATGTCAGAACCAACAGGTACGTTGCTGTCATCGTTCAAATGTGTGATGGAGTATCTGAAAAAAAAAACATAAGATTCGATAATTAACGGATATCAACAAACTGGCCTTGGAAAATTAAATTGTATGAAAGCTTAACTGTACTTGAAGGGAGTTCGCCTTTTACCGAATATGATATCGTAATAATCGATAACCGCAATTTGCAAATTAATATGAAAAAAGTCTGTCTTCAAAATTTTAGATATTTTAATTTATTTTTAAGTTTATTTGGACTGTTCCATTACTTATCCATTTCCATTAATTTCAAAGCGAATCAACCCCTCTCCCTTGTACTCTTTACACTTTGCTTTTCAAATAAATCCACGGTTAGAGTGGTCTAAACTGTAGATTTTGGTGGATGATGTTTCACCTTCCCGACGTATTGTCTTCCGATGTTCGTTTCGTTCTAAATTGTTATTATTATTTTAACTATTTGAATTCCAGTTTCCGTTCTTCCATAAAAAATCGATATACTAAGGTTTGATTAAATTACTTGGCCCGTCACAGAATTCAATTACAACAGTCACATCCACAGTACTGAACATTCAATCTATATAATTGTTAAAAATTATATTACAAACAAGTAAGTAAGGGCTAAGTGTGAGTGTAACCGAACATTTCATACTCTCACAATTTATTAATTTAATTATATTAAGAGAACATACATAGAAAACAAAAATCATTATATAATATATAGTAATGGAAACTGCCCATTTTCCTAAATTTCGTTAGAATATTTGACAGATTTACCGATATTTTCAATAAAAAATTAGCCTCAAATTTCGAGTTCCTTATGTTCGATATCTGGAGCCTATATTGTAAAGTAAACGAATCAGTTGGACTTCAAGATTGTGGTAAATGGGAAGTGGGCGTGGTTGTTAACCGATTTTCCCAACTTCAAAGTGCAATATTTGGATGCCCAGGAAATGGGTTGAACCGAAATTTCGTTAAAATCGGTCTAGGAGTTTCATATCTCAGAAATATGTATATATTTGTATAGAAATTTACATAAGTGCAGTCCTTCTCTACCATCCTTACCATGAAATTTAAAGTTTCTGGTTTTCCTTACTTAATTACAAAATTTTTTGTAGTTTTCAACATAAACTTTGTATGGGAGGTAGGCGTGGTTATGCGTTATGGTTATGGGGCGGGACCATGCGAATTTCAACTCTACTCGTCATCCCTATAATTTTGATATATGTATATAACTCCATATCTAACTCTTATAGTTCTAAGGGATACAAACAATCCTTATAAACCATATTACTCTCTTTGCAACATGTTGCGAGAGTATAAAAAAGATAAATTACAAACAAATATTTATAAAAGCATATACCCGGGCAATAATTAACTGAATTATTATTACACTATGATATATACATTACCGATCGTTTTTCATATTTATGGCACTAGTTTAAAACCATTTCCGGATAGTTTATTGATTTCATAAGTTCAAATATACTCTGATATTTGTCAAAGTTTTACTAAAAACTTACTCGAAAGCATTTCCTCGTCTTAAGTTTTGTTGAATCATATTATTTCAATATTTTTAAGTTGTTGGCATAGAGACCACAAGATCACCAGACCAATTTTGCTAATGATGTACTATAGGCCTTCTATAAGGTTACACAAAATTTTTCTTCAGATGAGACACACTATAACTTTATTGGTTCTGTGCACAGATAATAGAATTTTGATTGAAGCTTGAAAACCTCCTACATTATAAAGCACAGTCTATTTTTTACTGTTCTCTAGCAGTACTTTTAATGGTTATAAGTAGCGATCGTAATTTTGATCACACTTTCACGAACTAGTTCACGAAATTTTTGTTTAAGAAGACATATTCAAAAGAATGAATTAACCAGCAACCTTGTAACCCAGTCCTCGAAAGTTTCTCGAAAGAATATTTTTCCCTGGAGATTCCTTAAACTTTAAATATTGTAATGATATTTTCCAGACAAATTATTTAAGATATAATCAAGGGAACATAATCGCGAAGAAAATTAAGGACATTTCATGAAACACTTGTACTCCCATCTCTGTTAATTTCCATTTCAAATCAAAGCATTATCGAAATGATCATAGATCACACATGAAGGATGTATTTTTTTTTATTTTTAATGAAATACAATAGGGTTTTCCAGATTTAATAAAATTGCTTAAAATTATAATATGAATTTAAACGTCACTTCCATCAATAATTGCATACAATTTTCGAGGTTATTTACACATTTAATATTTATTTATTTTTCATATATTATTAAAAATCCGCAATGTTAGAGCAGGAACTTTAGTATTTCTTTTTTATTTTATTTTATTTTATTTTATTTTAAAAATTAAGATATCTTGATGAAACTTGGCACACTTATTTCTTGGCACCATAGGAAGGTTGCTTTCGAAAATGAGCAAAATCGGACCACTTGCACGCCCACAAAATGGCGAAAACCGAAAACACATAAAGTGCCATAACTAAGCCATAAATAAAGCTATGGAAATAAAATTTGGTATGAAGGGGCATATTTGGATATAATTTTTTTGGGGAAGTGGGCGCGGCCCCGTCCCCTACTAAGTTTTTTGTACATATCTCGCAAACCAATTGAGCTATATAAACCAAACTTTCTGCAGTCGTTTTTTTTAACCACTTCCTAATACGGTCCAAAAATGAAATAAATCGGATAATAACCACGCCCACCTCCCATACAAAAGTTAGGTTGAAAATTACTAAAAGTGGGTTAACTCACTAACGAAAAACGTCAGAAACACTAAATTTCCCATAAGAAATGGCAGATGGAAGCTGCACTCAGATTTTTTTACAAAATGGAAAATGGGCGTGGCGTCGCCCACTTATGGGTCAAAAACCATATCTCAGGAACTACTCGACCGATTTCAATGAAACTTGGTTTGTAATAGTTTCCTTGCATCCCAATGATATGTTGTGAAAATAGGCCAAATCGTTTCACAACCACGCCTACTTCCTATATACCAGAGCTTTGAAGACGATCTGAATCGTTTACTTTACAATATATAAAGTAAGCACTAGTGAAAATATCGGTGCACTTCGCCGAAATCGGACCATAGCTTTTTAAGGCCCCATATATCGAACACGAGGACCTCGGTGCTTCTAACCTAATATTATGGTTTCCAACTTTCAATGGACTTTATACAATATATATGCCGAATATGTGGGTCAAATTGTGTTTTATATAATATAAATAAAGTTAAATAAATAAAATGCGAGAGTATAAAATGTTCGGTTACACCCGAACTTAGCCCTTCCTTACTTGTTTTGTTTTGTTTTTTTTTTTATTTTATATTATTTTCTTCGAAAAATATATTCACAAACACATGTAATTGTATATACCGCAAATTATTTCACTTATTTAATGACTAATCATCACTCATTCATACAATAGTTATTACTACACGTCCTTGTCACATTCATTTCAGTTTATTTAATAGCACAAAAAACGTAATTGTCGTTGAAGTAAACAATTATATATCTGATAACTACATTATTAATGATTTGTTATACTATTTTTTCTGCACAAATAATAATAGCTTTGTGGGAGTCACTGTTATGTAGATTAACACTTCGTAAGTCCTTCCAAGTCCTTAAAGTAAAATTTAACACATTCACATGTCTACAAATATCAAGCCAATTGTAAGTAAGCAATTGTGTGCTAACAGTAAACACGAACAGTTGTATAAATATGGTGTGAAAGCACACAAAAGTTGCCAAAACACTCATTAGCAGCGAAAATGCAACAGCACAAATTGACATGATTCTTTTGAAGCACGTTTCGAACACAGAGCCGCGATGACGTACTTATGTTTGAAATCAATTGAAAACGAAATTTTTTTTGAATTTTTTTTTTCTAACAAGCTTTAGTCCTTTGTAAAATTCAAGCACACACCTTTTAAGCCAGCTATGCGAAAGAGGCTTGTGGAGTATTTTCAAAATTTTTTAAATAAAATATTTTTTTTTTTTTAATTAAATAAATCGGAATTCACCAAAAACTACTTTTGCGAAAAAAATCTCCGCCTCTCAACGCGCACAACCGGCAACAACCGTGGATTTTTGGTGTCTATTATATCTGATGTCTAAAACTCCGTGCGAGCCAACATTGACTGAGTTATGTGGCTTGTGGCTGTTGCTCACCCACACTACTACTCCAAAGCAAATACTACACAAAGACACATATGAAAGCCAACTACTTTTTTGCGGCAAACACAAATTCACAGGTGACAGCTCGTCAATTAGTTTACTTAACAGTAACAGCTCGCAATGTTGTTGATGACGCCTCTGTTACTATTATAGTTGTTGTTAAGTATATGTATGTGATTACAACAACAACAGTAGTGACACACGCGCATACGCAGCACCGCAGCCAATGATTACCAAAAATTAGCCGCTTGGTATGGTCAACAGCGCAGGTATGTGAGATGACATGGCGTATGCTGGCAGCACAAGTGAAGAAAGAAAAAAGTAAAAAAAAACAATAATTAACAATAAATGCTGCTGCTCACGTTTTTACGAAAAGGCACACGATTTTGGCAGTTAAAAAAATATTTTTTATTTTTTTTTGTGTTTTAATTTTTTTTTTTTTTTTTTTTTTTTTTATTTACTTATTATTTTTGTTGTAAACCGATCATCGCGAAATTCTTAACTCTCCTCATAATCACTATATTAACACAAAATTTCTATGTCTGTGTGTGTGTTTGCAATAATTGTTCACCAACACCATTCGGCGCCAACACATCAGTAACACATCAAGCATGCGTACACTCACCTCTCTTGCTCAAGCTTTCTCACAATTTTAAATTATTAGAATTTTAAGTGTTTTTTGTTGTTATTGTTTTGTTTGCTACTTTTTTTTTGCTGTACCGTTGCCTTTTTTGCATGCCATTAAAAATAGCGTACAAATGTATTGTAATCATATATCAAAATTATTATTCACACACCCACAAGTATGCTTGCTTTATAAAATCATTCTTATTCAACACTTGTCCACGGTTTGTTGACTCCTCTCATGAGCATTTTGTGCTTGAAATTAGTAACAAATTCATTTGCCCAGCTAATGTGCGAATCTTTTAATTGGATTTTTCTTTCGTCTGTAGTTTGCTGAAGTTTGAAATTGTTGTTTTGTTTATTACATAGTTAACTTTTTGTTTTAAATAAGCATTAGATGTTGATTAAGTGTTTTGTACTTGAGGAAAATTGATTTAAAATGATTTATAATCACTTGGCAATTTTGGAAATTTTTTTGTATTTATTTTTTGAAGAACAATAATGAAGAACCAATTAGGTCTTAGTTATGCTGTGTGTGATATTGTTTCAAAGAAACCTCATTTCTGTAGCGATCTTTCAACTTTTAGCAACGATTTTTATAGTATGATTCATCTTTTGTATCAAATTAACTCAGTTTCGGTGATTTCTTGGCAGCGATCGTTCTAATGAAGTCTGAGAACAGGAGACGATCACTGGCGTCAGATCATGGCAAATTCTTGAAACAGCAATTTCTTTTTATTCTTCAAATAGTAGCTTATTTTTTTTCAGTATACATTTATTTACTGAATCTGCTCTTTAAAGCCTAACAATAAGTTATAAAAATCTTAAAACTAATTAAAACTAGACAAGCTCAACCAGGTGATAGAGTTGTTTTGGTGAAACGTTGCTCTTTAGTATGCAGGCATATCTCTTCTTTTTAGACGTGATTGATAACAGGATTGTACGAAAGCATTAGCCAATGGGTTTGAGTGATCACGGAGTTTAGATATATATTTCAATCTGCTGTCCTCTACTTCTTTCTTTACCATAGGGATACCAAGATCTTTATGGATATTATCATTGCGCATGTACCATGGTGAGCACGTGATTGTTCTAAGCATTTTCGATTGGAACCTTTGTATTATATCGATATTAGTTGCACAGGTCGTACCCCACAGTTGAATGCCGTACATCCAAATCGGCTTTATGACCACATTGTATAAAAGCACTTTGTTGTCTAGGCTAAGTTTAAAGTTTTTATTTATAAGCCAATTTAAATTTGCAGCTCTTATCTTCATGCTAGTTATTTTACTAGATATATGTTTTCTCCACGTAAGCCTTCTATCTAGGTGAATACCAAGATAGGTAACTTCATTCGCTTGGGACACCAAAATATTGTTCATTTTTACTGCCGGACACATTTTTGGTCTTAGAGAAAATGTAACGTGCTTACACTTTTGTTCATTCACATTTATACGACTTATTTAAATGGATTTTGTTTTTCGAACAATCCAACAACATAATTTATGTTTTTATATTCGTTTCGCAGAAAGTAGATGGAGGGTAGCTACAAAAGTAGACCGATAGGGGCAGCAAACGACGCACATTTTTCCCTCTCTTTTGAGATTTCTTTTGAGTAAAGTTTGCCATTTCATCGTGGAAAGATATACGATCCTACAACAAGTCGATGTTATTAAAATTTACTACCGAAATTCGGAGTCAGTCTTATTTATGGTCGGCTCATTTCTGGCTGAATGACTTCATCAATAAGCAAAATATGCGTCATTGGTCAGGCAGCAATCCACACATACTCTATGAGTCACCATTTCATTCCGAAAAAAATACGGTTTAGTAAGGTTTATGGGCCGTCGGCGTCGTTGTTCCGTACTTCTTCTGTGATGATCAAGACGTTACTGTGAATGGGAATCTCTACCGCTCAATGATAACCGAATATTTTTGGCCCGAATTATATGATAAGGACTTGGACAATAGGTGGTTCCACAAGCCACACAGCGAATGTCACAATCGATTTATTGAAAACCAAGTTTGGTGAGCGTGAATGGCCCAGTCAATTGGCGGCCTCGGTCGTGCGATTTTACGCCGTTAGACTATTTCCTGTGAGGCTACGTCAAGTCTATGGTCAATGCCAACAAGCCAGTGACAGTGGATGAACTTCATACGAATATCAAATGTTAAATTATAGCAGTATCGGCCGATTTATGCATGAAAATAATCGAAAATTGAGTTCAGCGTCTAGACTTCTGCAAGCATGCCCATGGTGGCCATACAAAAGTTAAACACAGGAATAAACAATTAAAAAAAAACTTTAGCGCTCTTGTTGAAAACCCCTTTATTTCCATTTCTTCACATTTTCTCTAAGAATTATTATTACCGTTTGTTAGCCTTACTTCTATGGTTTTAACTATAGAACTTAACTTACTTCTATGGTTTACTAATGTGTTTTAATAGTTTTCAAGAGTTCATATTTAGAGGATGAACCCCTAAAAATTGCCTAAGTCAAAATCCAAAGTGTAATATTTTGGTCTTTTTTTCAATCCAAATATATTTTTTTCAGTGTAACAAATAACTGTCCAATTACATTTTTTTTTGACGTCACAAACAGTTTTTGTTTACAAACAAAAAAGCCCTGGAAAAACTAAAAATAAAAACCCCTTTAAAACAGTGTTTTTATTTCGACATACATACATACGTTTGTACCAACGATCACAAAACATAATCAAAATAAAAAAAACAACGCACAAGCAATAAAAATAGTTAATACGAGCTACAAATTGCTCAGCTGAACTTGACTTCGCAATTACGAAATTGATAACGAATGATTGCCGAATATGTGGAAGAACGTGCCTTCCCACAGATTATGTGGCGGACAGTTTTTACTCCCACGCGATATCGTCGAATGCACACATTAGATGTACAGTGCGGTTCAGACGAATGTTACCTAAACATACATTATACTATAGGGCAGCGAATTGACTTTTTCAGTTATTCAAATAATTAAAACAATTTGAATGTTGAAAAAATTTAATTTGATTTTTCACTAATAATTTTCAAATGGGCTTAGTTTGGAATTTTATCTATGTAGATAGAGTGTCTAATTTTGGAATGGTTTCTCCTATTAGTCTAAAATCTCGGTTAACTTAGGTTGCAAATTAGGCCTTAGTGAAACCATATTACTGAAATTCGGTCTCAACCTTCAAGACAGAGTGTTCGACAGACTAGTCAATTAGGAGACAACCCAATTATTAGATACCTTAGTATTTTGACATGGTCCTCCGAAGGACTGTCAGTGTTAGCAAAATGGATCGACTTTCAACGACAGACCTCAACAAATCAGTAGGTGCCAACTACTGTTCTCCAGTATTTATGAGCACATCATCTCTACATATAGAGGGGTTATCTGTCCACCGTTTATTGCTACTATCATTCAGTGAAATTTCATTCATTCATTGCCTCCTTTACTGGGTGACGGTCAATGGGCTGTGATGCATGTTGAAAGTGCGCATGAAGCATAAGAGCCAACCGATCCGCATAGCTTTCGAAGACAGCTCAGCTGTTGCTCATGCTGATTAGTCTATGTTGTTGCAATTGTTGGTGTTGTTGTTGACACTGAACTGACACTTAATCGCTATGCTATGTATGAGTATTTGCATACTTTATAGGCAACAATTTGGACTACAACAATAGCAAAAACACTCCCACTGAGTGAGCAACATATGTGGGTGTCGAGGTGGATGATACTTTTACTCTTGAATTGCCAATCGCGGATTATCACTGTCACTGCTGGAGAGGGTGAATTTAAAGCTGGATTAGCGTGCATAAATATTCGCAATGTTGGGGAAATTTCGTAGACGCTTTGAATTATCCGCGTCAGTTGCATTTGTGAAACGGTTCGGAACGGTTCGAAAACGAAAATAAAAACGCTCGCATTACTTGTGTTCATACACTATTTTATATAGAGAAATAACTAAAATTTTTGGATTTACTTCGAAAAATAATTTAAAAAATTCTGATTCAAAAATAGATCGATTTTAAAAAGAAGAAAGTTACTTGAAATGCGTAAAATTGCATTGCTATGGCTCGTAATCGGGTTGTCCATGCTTTTAATCTTCGAATGTGCCGAAATATGTAAGAAGAAAAGTAAATTAACCAAACAATATATTAAATAGTAGAGAATTTAGAGTGTTCTAGAGTAAAAATTCATATTTTGTACACAAAGGTATGAAAAAGGGCCATACAAATTACATAAGCTCGTAAGCAGAAAAAAATCAACAGAAATCATATTCATACTCTCACACAAAGTTCTCTTACGTTCAACTAATAAAGTTCAAGAATTATATAATATAATCCCATAGTCCTCCCAGTGATATATACTTATATACCTATATATGAAATAAATGTGATTTACATCCGTCTGTGAATTAAGTTGAGTGAAAGTGAAATTTTTCGTCTGGAAAAGTGTACATATTTTATTACAAAAAATAATGCAGACACAATAATGACATCGCATGCGAAAAAAATAGTGTTGATTACAGCAAGCTTTGCCAATTGAGCTCAGCTTTTATTATAGAATAAATTGTGTGATAAATCCAGTGCTCCTATTGTACCTTGTATGTGCAAATGTCTGTGTCTGTGTTTATATAGGTCAAGTTCTGTGAGTGGATGATATTTTATTTCCAAAGGTCATTGAAATCTATTAAACATTTAATTCTATAATGAGTCTAGACCGCCGTAAACGGAAGACGGACATTTGTATCACAAATATTATAAAATTGCAAACACTTACAATTATAGAAATAATCCTTCAGTAAAAAAACTAAATATAAAGGTTATAATATAGTATTTCCTCCGATTCATTATTGGGCATAAAACGACATAAAATTACCTTCTTTATTCAACTTATCCAAAAGGCTTTGATCTAAGCGTTTTTGGCTTGATCTTATGAAGATCATCTATACGATTATATAGACAGGAATTTGTTAAGAAAGTTCAAGGTGCGCTGGAAGGATCTACCGGGATGCAAAACCGCAAAAGTTATGTGTAAAGAAGTAGATCAGAAATACATGAAGTGCTTATTGACGCTCGATAGAGGGAAATATAGGAACATGGTCGCGGCATACTCACTGTTCACTGTCTGGTGGTGGCGCACGCCAACAAGATGGCGCTGACAGAAAGCCTGGAATGCAGAAAATGTCAAGAGGAAGGTACCAGAGAAACAATGGAACATCACTTGTGTGCTTGACATACATCGTTAATGAAACTTTTGAAATTCGAATCCTAAAGGATGACTACTTCTCATTGACTACGTGACGGCACTCCATCTGGTATCGCAAACGTAAAATATGAAGAGCGTGATGTGCAAACTATGTCAGCTCCGGCTGCAACTGTTAACCTTGACTCATTACCGAATTATTATATAATTATAATTGGAACTTTTTCATTTTCCTAATTGGCGTAAACTCCTCTAATTCGTCTGGAAAATAAAATCTAAGGTTAAAAGAAAATCTAAGGTTAAGGCTATACCAGTGGAACCCATGAATAATTAGGCGATGTTAATGATTTTTTTTAAGTACTCGATCGTATGTTTTGAAGTTTTTTGGATATAATAAACTATATTTTAAAAAAATTTTACAAAAATATTGAAAAATAACGGAGTTATGTGCTGTCTTCGGAGGTGCCGAAATAAAACAAGTTCCCCAACTGCAGACTTGTTCCCGTCCGAATGAGTAGCTGAATCAAAAACATTAAAATTTTAAGTTAGTTCCTATACAACGGATTTTTGAAAAATATCAAAAATTAACAAATTACCGTAGTTCCGAAAAAAATCGGCTTTTTTAAGGTTAAAAAAAATGGTAGTTTTTTAATGCCAAATTGACAATTTTCAACCAATCTAAAAGATCGTAGGTCATTGTATAGTAAATATATTCAAGAATACTCTGTTTCAATTTCAGTCAATCGGTCAATTTCTCGTTGAGTTATGATGTCAGCAATATTGAAAAATATCGTTTCTCAAAAAAGAGCCCCTTAAATCTAGACTAAGGTATTCTATTTATCCCGGCAGTCTTACTAACGATCTTTGATTGAAGAAGTGAAAAGAGAAGGGAATGTAGTAAATAAAGAGAGAAATATATGAATATCAGTTTACTCTATAAATACAATGATCTTTATTAATATTTAACAATATTTAACTTAAAGCTTATGACACACTACGTAACAAAATTATCGACGCCGAACGATCGGCTGCAGTCGGTGGCAATATTTGGCTGACATCGGCGGAGGATAAAGCGAACAGCATATTAATGAATGCGAAACGAGCCGAGGTCAGTGCCCAAAAAATATTAAACATTAAAATAAGAAAAAACAATAATTTAAATTCAACAGCTGGCGGAAGGCGTTAAGACACCAGAGAAATTTCCACCCGCCATGCATTTCTTTCAAGGCAAACAGTATCTGCGACAAAGTGAGGTCTTTCGTATTATACAAAAACTGCCCAAGGGTGCGCTACTGCATGGTCACAATACGGGTATGGTCAGTTCACGCTGGATTATAAGCAATCTGACCACGCTCTATAATTTGTATACCTGTCGGGATGTGAATGGTCTACTGATGTTCACCTACGAGCAGAGCAAATGTCACAGTGAAGTGCAGAATGTTTGCTTAGAGCGGATTAATGCTGAGGATCGACGACTTTACGAGCGCCAGCTGGAGAAGCATATCAATATGTATACTGTACATCCGGAATGTAGGTTAATAAGAGTATATGGGTTATTCATAATTCGAATTACTTTAGTCAATGATTATAATTGTTAATCAATTTCACAGCCATGATTACTGATAAACGCAAGATATGGCAACGCTTCTACAATATTTTCAAAAGTGTGGAAAATTTTTACAGTTATCAACCTGCATTCTGTAATTATCACAAACGCTTGCTGGAGGAGTTATGTGAAGATAACATATTCTATGCTGAACTGAGATCACCACTAACGCCGGTAAGTTCCATATTTGAAAGAGCTTAGTACAAATATACATATGGACCTCGAATTAGAATAACTGAAGCTTGTTTATTATATTATTAATAGAAACCGTAATCTGTCCAGCATATAACTCTTATACTTTTAGCTTTACGGCGATAATAATCGTACAATGAACGCCCTAGAAGTGGCCAACGAACTGGAAGCTATCGTTGAGGGTTTCAAAGCTAGACATCCTGACTTCGTTGGTCTCAAGGTCATCTATACCAAGCCAAATCAAGGCACTGTGGATGAAATGGCTCAGCATATGATAACCTTTAAGCAATTACAGTTAGTAAATATTGATCGTACATTTTTATTTGGAAATATTAAAATATTATTTTCCATTTTCTTATTCTATATAATTAGTGATGCAAAGCCAAATTTCATTATTGGCTTTGATTTAGTTGGACAAGAAAATACCGGTGATCCGCTGCATAAATTTGTAAATGAGTTGACTGACATGCCACCCACTGCCAATTTTTTCTTTCATGCTGGCGAAACAAGTGAGTAGTAAAAGAAAGTCGTAATAGCAAAGAAATTTGTATCAACCCAATCATTGGACCTATTATACTCTAGGTGATAAGTTCGAAAATACGAAACCACAAAATCTAAAATCTTTATTAGTTGTCGTTTCCGATAGACAGTATCAAGCCTTTCAATTATGAATAGATTTTTCAAGGTTCTCTATTCTCTTTCTTGCTATTAGATTGGTTTGGCAAAACCGATTGGAATCTCATGGACGCACTGCTGCTCAACACAAAACGCATCGGTCACGGTTATGCACTGCCGAAACATCCGAATATTTGGTCCACTGTAAAGAAACGTAACATTGCCATCGAAGTTAGTCCGATTTCTAATCAAGTAATGGGTCTCGTATGGGATTTACGCAATCATCCCGCTACATTTCTTATAGCCGAAAACTTTCCGATTGTCATAACTGCCGATTATCCGGGTATTTGGAATTCGAAGGGATTGAGCTATGATTTCTATTATGCATTCATGGCGCTGGCGCCAGCTGAGGCGGATTTGCGGTTTCTCAAGCAACTCGCTTTGAATTCGATAAAGTATGACACATTACATTTGCTATAATTTATTTGTGATGAAATAAAGTTTATATATTTTATAGATACTCCATTTTAACATCGGAGGAACGTCGTAAAATAAATCGAGTGTTCCAGAAGAAATGGGAGGAGTTCATTTATAATGTGATCAATTTGAGATTCTAAAAGTAACGTGTTTATTAATTAAGTCATATTTATCAAATCAGTATTACTATTATGATTAATGCTTTACGATGTAATAAATTTCTAGCGATTTTATTAAAATACTAAGCACTGGGTATTGCTTTCAATGAGGCAACTTTGGTTACACAACGCCGGGCGCAAACCAGCCATGCAAGCACTTCGGCACCGGTCCATTCGTATGAAAGTCGCAACGGCCCAACTCAGTCCAGGTTTTGGCGCACAGCACCAGCAGTCCAACGCGGTTGTCATTGAGGCCACCCCAGACCATGGAGGCCAACACCACACCATCATCTTCGGCGGTGGCATCCGGCGCGGGTACGAAGACGGGTTCGCTGGGATAACAATTCGGTTCGCACCATTTCTGTACTGTTTTTGTCAGCACATCCACTTTTACGAGCTGTAAATAATTTGATTGTGAGTTAATAACTCGAAAATGTGAGCTCTCCGACAATATTACTCACTGTGCCGGGGTTCTCTGCATCAACGTCTGAGCTAATCGCGTAAAAGTAACGATATTTTTTGGCTGTAAGCAAACGAAGCAACAGATCAGTATATATTAATCGCAAGCACATTCCAAATTTACCTAAAAACTTATCGTAATGGATGCGTGGCGTCTCACAGCCCCAGTCGCACAGCAACTCGGGGCGCAACATTATGCTGCGATTTTGCAGCTGATACGCTTGCGCTGTGCTGTACTCCAAGGTGACCAAATTCTCCATGGTTTCACTGTCTACATTCGTCTTCGTTTCATCCGTTTCACCCGCAAATGTACTGTACTCGAGCATCTCTTCTTCTTGCAATTTATTAAGCGCCATATTTGTTATATTCTCATAATTCGACTCGGAATGTTTCATTTTGGTCGGTTGCAGATGCGTACTAATGCCGGACATTGTGAAGGATTTCACCACACGCCGCTGATTGGTGGGACGATCTTTGAACGTCACGGTGTCTGCGTTCTCAACTCCTAGAGGCAGCACAAAACGCAAGGGACGTCCACGAAAATGTGAGGCATAATTCGGATTCGATTGCATATTCATAATGGACTCCAAATACATGCAGTTGATCATTTCGGGATCCTTATAGCAACAAATGTCGATCACCACATGATTGTCCTCTTCATATTGATTGATTATGTGTAGATAGAAGAATGCCTCAGATTGGAAGGTGTAGCGTAATTTACCGGTCTCGCGATCTAGCAGATGGAACAGTGTGGGCTTGTCCTCGAACCATTTGAGGCAGGCGGCAAGCTGTTGATTGGATAAACTGGCTTTGACAAATTCTGTCAGCGAAACGGAGAGTGGCTGCTCAACAATTACGAAAAAACGCTCGGTAATGCCTATAACGGGAAAGTATTTAGTACGCATTTTAATCATATTTTCTATTGAGAGCCTACCGAATGTATGCATGTAGCCAGGGTGTAGTTTCCAACGACAAGAAACCGAACCCACAATGTAGGCATCTTCAAACATTTGCTCGCCATGTGGAAAACAAATAATATTGTAGACTGGTCCGGATTTGGTAGCGGCCGTACCGAGATTGTATACAGTTCCGTTGGGTAGTACGTGGGGATGTGACGTGTGGTTTACGATACCAACAAAGTCGGTCACACAGATGCGCCCCTCCGTGGCCAGGGTGCGTGGATTAATTCTGCCAATTATATATATAATGTGTAGGTGCACATACCATAATTTTTAATTAGTTGTTGTTGGTTTACCTGTGCATCATCGGAGTCTCAGCAAATGTGTAGTACTCATCCCCGAAAGGGTAAATTGATATCATTGAGTTGTCGGAACCGCTATCTGGTCGAAATATTGCGGAGACTCTATGGAAATAGAAAAATAATATTAAAAATGATTCTTCCTACAGTTTTTTTGTCGCGTTCGTGTTTCGAACTCAGCCCTAAAAAATTTAACTCACCTATCGAATATCGAATGACATGGATCCGGTACCGATGCCGTACCAAACTCTGTTACCACTATACGTTGCGCAGCGCGATTTTTATTCAATGTTTCAGTCTCCACAAAACGATTTTGATATGTCACACGTCCATTTTTTATAGCGAACCGATGCACCAAAGCCGAACAATCGAATAAATGCTGAAACATCATTTCACCCACCTTCCAGTTGCCGGGTCCATTCCGCAATAAACTACCATTCAACCATGTGGGAATATGTCCGCTGGTATGACCTTCAATGGGCTCGATGATTTCCTGTTCACACGAGCGCAGCCACACATCTGAAGCACAATTTGGATAACAGCGTCCGCCGCCATCGATGCGTACCGATTCAGGATCGTGTTGCTTTGGATTATATCTGATCTGTGGGCGGGAAAGGAGGCATTATTTTTTTATGGATAACGGTTTGTTGATGTAAATAATTAGATCTGGGATAATTGTGTTAACAGTGACCAAAATAAAATTCAAGAACTTTTTTAAAGTTTACTGAAAACCATCTACAGATATTGCTTAAGATTGTAGAATCCTCAATAACTAGGATAGCATAAATCTATATACCATAACTTAGATGAACAATACGCGAAGAATTGTGGGGTAGGATCCCTTACTTCGTGGTAAACAAGGTCGCCAAAGTTCTGTTTTATTCCTTCTTAGGATTGTAAAAATGAATTTATCCTCTTAGAACCAAGGACCAGCAAGAACTTCTTGCTTAAGTATAAAACTATGTTTTAATAGCTGACGGAACTCACGGGACCATATTCAGACAATTGAAACACAGAAATTGTGATACCGATTGTGTGAAAATTCCTACTTGTAGTTCTTCATTCGTCATCAAATCCTTTGTGTATATCACATATCTGTTGACGGGGTTAACTTAGATTCCACATTACATATACTTATCAACCTTGTAAACTTGTCAGTATTGAGGTTCTCTATGGAACTAATCTATGAACTTTCCCTTGTCGAAGCTCTTCCGAGAAAGACTAAATATTTATTTTTGATCTGCAGAACTAGCGACGCAAATATGGAAAGATGTATTTCACCAAATCATTTAAATAGTCAAAACCGTTGCTTTGATCCTGTTTGATATATAGACCCAAACACTATGTTCATGAAGGTCCTCAATGTGTTGTCTATTGATGGTGACAGAGAAGGAGGAAAACTACGATGTCAGTAAGAAAAGAGCAAGTGGCAAAGACCTTAACCTCACTTAATGTTTCGGATGAGCGTGATTTTGTGGACTCAAGTAAAATTACACATCTTTCTGCTAAGTATTTGAATCGTTCCATTCGTAGAATATAAGGAGCTTGAAATTCTTTAATAAATACAATATGAATTATCACTCCATCACCTTTGGCAAAAACCAGGCGTGTATACGCAGGCAAATATATTTCACAAGACAAACAATGGCAAACAAATACATTTGATATTCGTTGACTTCGGAGACAATTCAACACAAAATTTATCACAAAACATTGAACAAAACAAAACAAAGCACACAACTGTCTCCGAAAATGGCAAATAAAGCACTGCCAATGGGCTAAAGACTAACACACTAATCCACTATTGGTTTGTACAAGTAAATATAATCAATATCTCTTGAGCGCGTAAAATCATGGCAAAGCCGGATAACTTACGCTTGGCTAGTTGAGCAGTCAAGCGATTTAAGCCACGGCTAAGACAAATTGTATATATAAACATATGTTTTGTTGCTGAACCGTTAATTCTTTAAGCTCTTAAGGCAAAAAAAGCCAAAAGTGTGCGATAAGCAGCCTATATTAGTATCAGCTGGTATATATGAATACATGTGTATGTGTGTTTATATGTAAAATGAGCTTTCAAGTGCACATGTTTTGGTGGTGGAAAAAGCTTTTACAAGTTTTGCTTTCAAGGACAACACAACATAAACATTACTTGCCCGGCAAGGATGTAGTAGATATATACATATATAATGTATGAAGGTTTCTTTGTATTCTTGTGACTTTTACGAGTGTTTGTTGGAAAACATCACTGGCGCAAGTGTATTGATCGTCCTTGCTCTTGACAGTGCGCGAACTTGGCATTCACGAGAAAGCTGCGAGGTTTTTGTTTATGAGCAAGCAAGAGTAGTTTTGTTTGTATTTACATATATACATATATGCACATATATACAACTGCCAATTAGAGTGGTACTATACTGACAAAAATAGTTGTTGCTCAGCGAAGCAAATTATTTTTAGGACTATAAATATTTTGATTATATTATGAGTATATTTGACTTCCAATCATATGGTCTACTAATTAGTAGTATAGATAATCTTTTCATAATATTATTGGAAAATATTTAATGAAGGGTTTTAGTATCAACCATAATAATAATGATTATTAAGCACATTTAAATAAATGATTTGAAAACAAATTATAATTTAAGGGGGTCTTCTCATGTGACTGCCTGTCTTTCAAAGAATTTTTAGAATTTTGTTTCTATGACCAGTAAACAGATAGAGCTTTATATAAAAAATCGAATTTGTGAATTTGATTAATAATAGAGCGTTCCATGCGTTTACATGTGCTGAGTGCACTCAACAAATTTCAAGCCATTCGGTCAAGCCATTTTTGATATACGATGGAGGAAAATTTGAAAAACAAAGTTTTGAGAAAAACGCGTTCAAAGTTTTCAGCTGACAACTGAGCGTTTCGGACAGCTCAATCCAACGTTAATATAAACAACATATGAATGGAATGAAGACATCATCCCGTAACCGTTTGAATAAAAATATCGTGCTAAGGCGGAGAGGTTGATTTGGAAAAAGCGAAAAATATTACATTTCTAATTCAAAAAAGTTTAAAAGTATGTTGTATAATTAATTTAAAATTCCAAATTAAATGCCTGATATGAATCAAGCATACTTATACCATTTGACGTACTATGTGTATTACAAAGGGCAGGGCGTATGAGTAATATTCTGTATGCCAAAAGCGGGGACAACTATTTATTATTCAATAAAATGTTTTGATTGGTTTTTTATATATTTTCACTATTATTTTAAACGTTATTGAATAAATCATTAGAATTTTTAAATAAAATGTCCAAAAAAATGTCTTGCGGTGTACATCATAAGTCATGATTGGATCATTTAAAAACAATAAACCAAAAATATTTCGGTAATAATGGATAAATCTAGTTACTGAACGAAGAAAGATATTGAAATTTGAATTTTTAACATAATTTTAAACAAAAAAACTCACTTTCCCATATATTGATTCGAAAAAAATAGTTATAATAAAAATATAAAAAAACCTTAGTTCATTAACTAGTAATGTCATTCCAAAGATGTGTGCAAAATTTGGACAAAATCGCTTTATAAATTTTTGAGATATCGCGTTCACCGTCTTGAAAAAATTATTTTTGAGATAATCGCGTATAAAGTTCTACATTCGTACTGACGTGGCCCGATGGGCGGAACTTCCGAAGGAAAGTTTTGATAATTTTTGATTTAAGACAATATTTTTTTTTGGAAATTTTGAAAACCACCGAACCGATTAATGTTTATAATATATGTTAATCAAAGTTAAGCATATTTAAAATTTATTCCAGATTTGTTTATGTTAAACAGTGATTCATATCATTAAACAACAAAAGTCGAATCAGGCAACCCCCTTTGAAGCCTTTGACCCTACATAGTCTATATATCAGATTCTCCACAGCAATAACCTTAAGCTAAGATTCAGCTATATTTCTCTTAATTGAACGGGACTTTGAAACATTGAAATATATAATAGTATTATAGATTAGAGTTCCATTTACCGTAGAGGAGTCAGACATTTTTATCGGCCTTTGGTACCGATCTTAAACAAAAGTTTTCATTCTACAGACAGTTATGCACGTTTCGAAAAACACGTGCATATATGTATATGTAGGTTAAGTTGTTGTCTGCCAACGCACCTAGGCACGCTTATTAAGGGAGGGGTCTGGGTTTCAGCGCAAAAAAAAACACTTTTTTTGTGATTTTTTATCTCGATTAAGGCATTTTATTCAAACCTTCTATACATTATTGAGCATAGTTTTGACTATGTTCTGTAAATTTTTCATGCAAAAATATTAAACCATTAGCCCGTGACAGAGCTTCCCCTAGGATGTCTTTAAAAAAAAAACAATTTGCGGTGTTCACTGTAACTCGGCCGGAAATTATCCGAAAATGAAAAACCATAATAATTTAGTTAAATTTTAAACAAATCTTCCTCCCAACGTTCTCTGATTATTTGTTTTTTTTTTTATTTAAAAATTTTTGGCGGCCATCTAAAGTGTGAACCGTTATTTTCGACTAAAATTTCCGCCATTTTCAGGGTGGGAAACACACTTAATGTTAAAAAAAATGTACTAAACGTAGGGGGGAGGTATTTTATATGAAGAAAATGTGTACCAAGTTTGAAATGAATCGGTCGAGCAGTTTTCAAATGGCAGTGAACACGGACTTCAAAAAAGTAGTTTTGAGAAAAACGCGTTTAAAGCTGCACTGCAATCCCAACCGCCCGTAGCTGTTAGAGTTAGAGCGTTAAAGGCCCCGAGACTAATTAAACAATAACTTCAAGAATATTGCTTAGATCGGAAAAAAAAAAATTTTGTGGACATATTCTTAAAATGTTAAACAATAAGATAAAACAAAAAAAATCGATTTTTCGAAAGTGAAAACCCAGACCCCTCCCTTAAATTCTGGGAAATGCTTTGCTTTTACTATCGGCTACATATTACTAATAACGAACATTTTTTTTTTTAAACTGAACCTTAATAGAATTTCTGCTATGAATATTGATTTGAAGCCATACAAGTGCACAGAATTAGTATTTTCGCATAATTTCCATATCTTCTATAAGTGGCTTCTAGTTTTTTTAGAGTCAACGAGTAGTCCACACTTAAACATATGATGTTAAAATATAAAATTTCACATTAAAATATATTTACAGAATTTTAGCAAAGATCACTTTCTCAAATTAAGTTCTTCAAGCCACTATATTATAGTAATTATTTCACGCCCCTTCTCAAGTCCACACAATTGAAGATAACACTTTCTACAAATGAACAATAAATTCACTTTCAACTTCACCAAAACACATTTTATTTTCAATATGATCCACAGGAACTTCAAAACCAACGACATTTTGAAAATATTTAGAAAACAAAATTTTCGACAAAACTCATTTGCTTGGAAAAATTTCGGTCTCACGCGCTCTAAATTACTAAATTGTATGCAATATTCTATTCTGAAAAAATTCACAAAATTCAAAAAATATTGCGCAATTTGGCAATAAAAATTCAAAATTAAAACAAAACTGCAACAAACCGCAAAAAAGTCGCGTATAAAGGACTTTATAACGCCTTCGGCCATAATAGTAGTGCTGCACTATTGATTGACGTAAAGTAACAGCAACAACACAGCAAGGACAAACGTAGTACAGCTAACGCGACGGTCCGCAAGCAAAGCAAACAGTACGCCTTCAGGTAATTATGAATTATAAATGTTGGAAAAGCGCTCGCTCGCGTTTGCAAGTCAATTCCTAGACGAAGCGTTACGCTCGAAATAAAAGCGACAACTAATAGAATTGTAACTACTTTCCGACTCGAATGGTCATAAATAACAGACATTAAGTATCGGCAGTACACTTGCTGAGCAGAGAAGCCGGTCAGTGACGGAGTGCATATTTGTAGACTCGTATATGTGCGCATATAATACCTTAAGTACATACTACTAATACTACTAATACACACAAACATGCATACAAATGTAAATAAAGCTATAGGTATGTGTGTGTAATAGCAAGCGATAGTATTTGTATAGAGGCAGCATTTGCCGTGCGGCATAAACAAAAATGTACAGCTGCGACCGCAAACAACCGCAAGGTACCCCTGACGGCTTCAAACACCCACACACACACACACACACCAACAAAGCTAAAGTAGTATTATTCCACCGTTAGCTATTTATTTTGTAATTTATGAATGATGCAAATGGTCGTCGGGTCTGGTGAATGCCCGTATTATTTCCGAAATTTCACTCTAAAGCTCTTAATCAGCCATAATAGTGGCTACAATTTGTGTCAATCAAAGCATGTAGGAAGCACATTGACCGTGATTACTTGCTAAATGTATGCAAGTCAATTGTGACAAAAGGCACACTTCGCTTGATTGTGTGGTTTGTAGTCGGCCGCCCAAGGTCGTAATTTCTTTGAGCGGTGCGAAAAGTTTTCAGTGCTATGCTAACCGCTAATCCTTTATTAATACAGAGGAGCGCCTAAAAAAGATGCTACTATCTCAGTTTGATAGTTAAAGATTGAGTGGTAGTTTGTTGAATTCATAAATTAACAATAATATAGAGATATTTGTACATACATATGTAGTATATAGTAGGAAGGTAGCTCAGTGGTTTTAGTATGAAGGAAAAGGTTTCGAAAGCAGCTTAAAGGGTTTCTTTGTCAGTTGTATATATGTATGTATGTATAGACATACAAGTATAAATATATATAAGCTTAAAGGTATTAAAAATACGCCAGCCTCAAAATAATAGTAGTAGTGGCAATTTTTTGTTTTTTAAATCAAGTTAAAGTATTTAAGGGGCACACCTAGTGTAATGGCCTAAAAAAGGTGATTTTTGGGAATTTTTATTAAAAAAAATACTTTATCAATTATTCCAAAATTTTAAGAATATATTTATACATGTTTCAACAATATACAGTGAAAATTTTGAAAAAAAAAATTAAATATTTTTTAAGTTATAGTCGATCTCCAACGGCGCGAAAAAAAAGGTCCTTCACTGTCGCAGTGATTTCGGCCTTCTCCGTGGATGAAATCTAAAAAAAAAAAATCTCCTTAAACTAGATAATATTGTCTGTACAATGACCTACGATAAAAAAAATCAAAAATTAATTTTACACAAAATTTTGGTTGTTTTTGGCCTGCCAAAATTCGATTTTTTTATCAGATCAAAAATCGATAGGTCATTGTACGGAGAATTATATATAGAACATGTAAAAAAAAATCGATGGTGATCGGATCATTTGTTTTTGAGTAATCACTGCAGCAAATTCGGAAAATGCTGTTTCGAGAAAAACGCGTTTAAAGATAAAATGATCGTATTCACTGTTACCGAGCGGCTGCTCTTTAAATTGCTATAACTCAAAAACTATTTGAGATATCGATTTGAAATTTTAATATGTTATTTTTAAAGGTGTAATCTACCGAAGTATGAAACAAAAAAATTGATTTTTTTGAAATTTCACACTAGGTGTGTCCCTTAAGGGATTAGGGGTAGTCAAAGACATGAAAATATGACACTTTTCAGTGATTTTTCTTTTGCTATTAAATCATGTTATTTTACAAAAGTAATAATATGGCATTATTACACAATATGTGAACTTGTTATAGTTGTTTGTTTTGATCCAGTTCCAAAAAAGTTCCTTGCAGTGAAAATCATAAGTCCTTGGTGATTCATCTAAAATTAATCGGATAGGAAAAATTTGTTTTATAAATAGGTAATCCTGGGCCTGATCGAAGCTTTTTTGTTGTTTTTTTTCCAAAAATTAACAAAATGCCGACCTCGGGAATTTTTTTCTATATTTTCGGCAAATAATCAATAGTTAATTGATCTTAAAAATTGAAATTTTTGAAAAACAAAAAAGCTTCGATCATGCTCAGAATTATTATGTATTCTAAAAGCTGTATGAATTTCATTAAAATCTACTAAGCGGTTATCGAGTTACAGTTGTCACCAGTTCAAAAAACATAGTTTTGAGATAAAGGCATTTAAAGTTGCTCCCGAGCGTTTTGGAGCGCCCGAGTGATCTTTGTTATTTGTCGAATAACTCGAAAAGTTATTATCGGATCAACTTCAAATTTTCAGAGAATATTTATTTTAAGATATTACACTTAACGAAAGTGCACTAGCTCTAACACCTTAAGGGGTTACATGGGTTTCGTGGTTTCAAAAAATCAATTTTTGGTTTTTTGGCTTATTAATTTCTACAACATTTCAAGAATATTGTCCTAAATTTTCAAGTCGATCCGAATATTAGTTTCGGCGATACAGCCTTTGGAAGGTGTGTGCTCCAATTTAATTAAAAAATAATAATAAGAAAAAAATATATAAAAGTAAAATAATGGCGGCAAGTGAAGAAGGTTAGAAGATCGTCAAAGAGATTTTCAAGTCGATCCGAATAATAATTTCGGCGTTACAGTCTTTGGAAGGTGTGCGCTCCAAGTCAGGTATTATTGTTACTCAAAACTTTAAACGCGTTTTTCTCGGAGCCGTGTTTCAAAGTCGGTTGTCAAATTTTTGCGAAAACTACTCAACCGATCTTCATGAAATTTTGCACAGGTGTTCGAGATACAATTTACTCGTGCTTGAACGAAGGATTTTATTTTTTTCAATTACAACTATTTAAAAAAAACAAAATGTCAAGCGAATTTGATCAAAATTTTTATTTTTTTGTAACCTCTTTATGCAACCCTTAGAATATACTAAGATAACTCTAATATGTTGCCTACATTTAGGATGTTGCTCTATAAACCATAGTAAAAGATTCCTTGGGTGAGTGTATTATACAACGAATTATATTTAATGTAGACACCACATTAAATGTATAGATATTTATTAAGTTATTTACCAAAATAGTAACAATTATTGTACATTTTGAGAAATAAACTTGAAAAGCGCCAAATGTATGCTTCATTGTTGGAAATTATTCAAAGTATTTATTTTTCACAACTTTTATATGCAAAATTATAATTGAATAGTACACACATGGTACTTGGAAAACTAAAAAAAAATTATTATGAATATTTCACTTAATTATTTTCAAAATTTCAAAGCAAACTAACATTTTTCCACATGTGCACATATGCGCAGCAATTACAAAGCGTAAATATTGCAAAGCAAAGAAATGCTATACCTTCAATTAGCTGACGACCAAAGTGACGGCGTAGCTAGTAGTGTCTTACCTTTATGACCTTGACACTATTCTAAAGTTCTTAAGTCTTAATGTGTTTCTAAGTGAGCACAGGCTTTGCTGTGATTGTAATTTGATATTTTATATGCATATATACATGCAAATGTATATAGTATGTTAAAAATTCTAACTATTCGTCATTTTGTATAATTTTTTCCACCAACTTACCTATTCCACGTGCTGCAACCGCTGTGGTTTTCTCAACAAACCGCGCCGTCAAGTCAACAACCGCTAAGCAGTGCAATCAACTATTGGCAATTAACAGAAAAATGAGGTAAGTGGAAATAGTTAAATTTTTAGTTAAACAAAATAAATCGTTATTTTTCTATTAATAACTCCATTCAAATGAAGTGAAAATAGTTACTCATACGCCACAGCGCACGGCAATGCGTAAGTGATACATAACTGCAGGTGTAACTACGTTGTTGTTGTTATAATTTACGCATGCTTAATTCATTTATTTTAAGTTCATTATCTGCTAACCAAATTGAACTATACAAACAACAACACATACGCGTATACATGCCGAACACAGCGCACTAGGTCAATAACTCGTGTGACTACAGAAGTTATGTATGTATGTATACTTACGTACATTTTTACAATGCAGATATGATTTATGTAGAGCAAAAGCTTGTCAATTGATTTGAATTGATCACAATTTGTGATAGATCAGTCTTAAATCCTGTTATAAATTGATAAATTTGCACTTTTTAGGGAGGTTCGAAAATTAGTAATATTAAAATTAAATAAATATATAAAATTGATAACTTATAAGTAAATAACTGATTATAATTATAAAAGAAAGTTGTAAAAAATTTTTTTATACTTATATATTTTTTAATAAAAATATTTATTTATATATTTATAAAGTATGAAAATTTTTAAGGGAAATAAATGAGTCCAACTTAATTTAAAAAAAATAATTGCCCCAACCTTCAGCTAATCTAATCGCTCGTGCTGTTATCGGACCAGGCTAATATGTGTATATATAAATAGTTTTCTTTTATTATTATGAATAGAAAAAATATGAGTTAACATGTTGTCTGATAAATCAAAGAGCAGCCGATTGCAATGTCACACGTGCAGCATGTCATGTGCGTGAATATGTATGCAAGGTTTTGCATGTTGCAATATTGATTGCACGTGCAGCTCGCGTTACTAAATAATTTACTAAAAATAAATATGAGGACAGTGGAATATTATGAACAATTATGTATTCGTATCGATGTACAATTTATATAATCGTTTTCATAGAGCAAAATAATTGAAAAAGAATAAGAAGAAAAAATAAATAAAAGAAAAATAATGGCGGCTAGGGTAGAAGCTTAGGAAAAAAAAGAAAAAAAATGTATTTCATTAAGGATTTGCTTAATAAAAATATATATTTAAAGTCCTAAAAATATCTTCACAAATCCAATTTTATTTAATGTCTATATCAAATTAAATAAATAGTATATTTTTTAATAATTTTTAAGCGCTCCTTTTCTAACTTAAAACCTTAAAAATACGCGTTTAATTCAACTTTTTAAAATATTACATACTCACCACTCACAATTTTCCCCTGAATATGGTGAAATTCTTCTTTGTTGTGTTTTGACAGCTTAACCTCTCCACCAATTACAAACGTTCTACAATTTTCGTAAACAAATACCTGAGAGCGTAAAATTTACGATATTTAATTGTATACGTGCTCTCTGCGCTGTCAGCTGCAACGTCAGCTGTGCACTTTCGACATTCAACTTCATAAATAAAAACAAAACGAAAAAGTCCGATTTGAAGATGTGAAATTGTGATAAATCGGCACATTAAAACAATACACAAAAATAAAAACAAAAGGGCACAACAAACAAAAATCAATACAAAAGAAATAATAACAAAACGTAGCAGTCGGAGTGGAGCTGTGTAAATTATAACAACGCTGCGGGAGACATTCGAGTATGCTCGGACAGCGCAATTCCGATACACTGATTTAAAACCAAACTCATTATACATTTTTGTTGTGTTATTGTGTTTATTGTTGCAATTTGTGTTATTGTTTATAATTAAAAAGCACCCTCTGAACACATTGCTATATTCGTTTAGCCACACCAGCTGCTACAATTATCCATCTTATTATCGCTGTCTCAGCCAGGAAAACTATTTTAATTTCGGTAACTTGGACACTGAAAGCTGTGCACATCGTCAAAGTAACTGTTCTACGTTTAAAATAATGTTAATAATCAACTATTTAATGCTTACAAAAATTTAGATAACGACTCCAACGATCTATCTGGCAGTAATAATTTGAATTACAATAATTTATTACAATTTCCTACAACGTCCTGGCGCTCGTTAGAAGCAAATATTGACACAGCACCTACAAGTAGTTGTTATAGCTCTACACCGTTTGCTAACACAATGAACGGTAATAGAGTTAATAGTGAGGGTGGCATCGACGCTACCACATCCACCACTAACTCGGTGCACTCTATTAATAATTCCGCATCGCGTACTTGCCGCGTACGCTCAAGGCTGGGTGAATTGAATCCATTATTCCATAAAAGAAATAAAACCGAAGATGAAAAATCATTTCCACCACATCTAATTAAACAGGCACGCAAAACAGGCGCATTACAGCTGAGCGGCAGAGGCTTAACGTCAGGTTAGTAGCAGAACAGTGCATAAAAACAACACTATTTCTTCGTATTGTCGTGTAACACTTTTAGCCTGCTTGAAAATCAATAACTCATCCTTAACTACAATACTGTATGCGTCACGTTGTTTCAAAGACAGAATTGAATTAATTCCCTCGTCAGTTGATAGTTATTTTTACATTCATGCAGTATTCACTTAAGTGTTGAGACAATTGCCTCCAGCTGTTTGTTGTGCGTATTTCCTGGTAGTTCGTTATAAAGGAAGTGTCGGTTTAATATTAAGTGTTTGGTATTACGACAAATTATCGTTTATTGTAGTGTAAAAATAGTGAACAAGTGAGTTCAAAAAAAAACATTTAAACAAACTTAATTTACAACATCACGTTATTTCGCAGTTTACCGTTAAAAGTGAGTGTTAAAAGTGCTACACATATAACTATATTATGATATATAGTTTTAAAAACAAGGAAAAATAAATTGACAGCTTCTAAATCAAGCATTGTGGGAATATAGTTCACTTTTTAATCATAACTTCTACAACACCTATCATAAAACCAGGCAGTGCAAATAGATCACTATTACTATACTAACATATTTAATTAATTAATTTAATGTTTATGCTAAATATATTATATTTAGAACTAATATTTACATTTATTTAAATTTTAAATATAAATATAAATTTTAGTAATAAAAAATCAAAAACTATAATAAAATAACAAACAATCTTAACCTATCTCAATCAGTCAAACATCTATAACAATTTTATAAATTATATAATATACATCAATTGTTTACGGTGTCTTCATTTTCCGTCCCACATTTATCACCTAGCGTACTTGGAGCTGCATCGAAACCACACCCAACACATCCAAAACCATAAAATGCATATTTCCTGCCTCAGCCACACCAATGACCTTTTAATATGTAGTCATGTGCATAAACCTATCCACAATGGCAAAACTAACCGTTAGGGAGTTGTGTTTATCGCTTTTTATGTCAACTGTCTGTCTAGCACGCTAATGTCAGTAACTAACCAAATCGGGCAACCAAGTGCATTTATGTGTATGTGTCTTTACGAAATTATTTATGAACGCATTTCCACTGATTGAACTTGACAGTGAATTTCTAAAGTTTTTTTTATTTTTTATTTTTATTTTTTTACACATAAGTACGCCATACTTTAATAGTATTTGTTTGCATTTAACAATTTTATTCTCTCCAATAAGCAGCTATATTATTATGTAATTTTGTGCAACATAGTTTTCATTTTATTCTACTTATTATTTAATTGCTGTCAAGTATCGTATTACATCACCTAAAGCTGCAACGTAATTTAGCTAACCCAATTATGGCTAAACCAAATTTCATGCTCGGTTAACCATCACGAGCGTTTCGTTCAACACAGTACAACTGAAATTGAATTTCATTGCATAAAATTAACATTAATGCAAAAGTTAGAGTGCATCAACGTAGTTGAATACTGTCGCTCAGCGTTAAAGGTTGCAGCTTCAGATAAGAAAATACTAAATATAAAAGAATAACTTTTTGTTAGAGAAAAAACATTCAAAATTGCGTCCTTAAAGCAAACACGCAAAAAGCTCACATCCTTCTGCATGTGTGGTCCGGCGCATAGGCGTTTATTCTATCACATACGGGAATATCAAATGGCCTCCTCGACCAGTGAGCAGGAGACTGAGGATGAAATCGAACCGAAAAGCCAACGGCAACCGTTGGCAATTGAACGTAAATTACAAATGTTTTAAAAATTCTCAAACTGAATTCTAAAAAAAAAACTGTATATTCTGTGTTATACGACAATGCATGCATAAATTTATAAAAAACTATAGTTATATGCAAATCTGCAGTGATTTTTTTGTGTATTTGTCTAATATCAAGTTTAACTTTTTAGTGCCCGATAAAATTTACCAAATAAACCAGTCAGACAAAGATTTACCAACTTCATTGGAGGAGCTCACCGTGCGAGAGGAAGATGCTTGGTGGAATCAAATGCCTTTAACGAATTTGGATTTAAGTTCAAATGCTTTAACGCATTTGTCGCCAAAAATTGAAAATCTCGAAACTTTGACTACATTGACGGTGAGTAAGGCCTCTTTGAGGCATCTTATGTGAGAACATGATAAATTAATATTACATTTTACCTTGTTTTATCGCCTTATTTCCTCTCCACAGCTGCACGACAATTTACTAACCAGCCTACCCAGGTCCATATGCAGGTTAGAGAAATTAGTGCGTGTCAATCTGAGTCGCAACAAGTTGCGAGAGTTGCCTGTTGATTTCTATTCGTTACCTGAACTGCGTTACTTGAATATATCCTACAATGAATTTGAGGAATTACACCCCGCTGTCAGCGATTTACACATGCTGGAATATTTGGTATGTAAACTAAATTTTATTTTCATGTTTTTTAGCAGCTAGTTTCATGTAAGTTCGATTTCATGTTATTTCATAATTAATTTTCATAAAAGATTTACACACTGCTTTTAAGGGATAACCTCTCAAAGCAAGTATTAGCTTATAACATTGATATTTAAAAATAAAATTTAAAATTTCCATACTGAAGGACATAAAAAATTACAAAAAAAAATGGTTAGAAAACGAAAAAAATGTACTAAAAATGTTGGAAGAATATGAAATTAACAAAGTATTATTGATTTTTCAAATATTATTATTTTCCATATAAAAAGCTTAAATTAATTCAATTGTTAATCATAACAGCGGCTTCAGACACACATTCTAATTAAACTAACAGATTCAATAACTACTAACTCCGACAAAATATATAATGGAGACAGTTTTGTAAATTATTAAAAACCTCTTAAAAATTTAACATTTTGAAATCAGTTAAAAAGAGAGAGAGAGAGGGATATTATAGTTTAAGGGGTTAGACGGGTTTCAGAGGCTAAAATTAAGGGTATTTTTACAATTTTATTAATATAAATTTTTATATGTACAATCATATATTTCATTTAAACAATTCAGCGTTTCGAAGACAAATGTTCAAACAGTATTGTGTGAAATTTTTGACAAAAAATTCCTAAAACTCAACCGTTTGCACCACATCTCCAATGACGTGTCCAAAAATAAGGTCATGGGGTGGACATCATAACTCACGATTGGTTCATCTAAAAACAATAAACCAAAAATATTTCGATATTATTATATATGGGTACATCTAGGTAATGAACGAAGGAAAAAAGAAAATATTGATATTTGAATTTTTGACAGAATTTAAACCAAAAATCTCACTTTTGTGGTAATATTTTCGGCATATATTGACTCCAAAAAAAGTTATACTAACAATATAAAAAATCCTCCGTTCATTAACTAGATAATGTTATTCCGAAGATGTGTTCAAAAAAGAAAAAAACATTTCATAACCTTTTGAGATATCGCATCCTCCGACTTGAAAAAAATTAGTTTAGAGATAAATCCGTTTAAAGGTTTACATTCGTTCTGACGTGGTCTGATGGTCGGAACTTCCAAAGGGTATTCCTCTTAGAATATTACTCGGATTGCTTGATATTTTTGAATACTATTTTAAAAATATTGCACTATTTAATAAGACAATAAATTTTTTGTTCAAATTTCGAAATATTGAATCCCACCTAACCCCTTAAAGCAATACAACTATGTATAAATGTAGTATTAGAAGAAAGAATCAGTAGCAATATTAAATTGATAAAATATTTAATTTAATAATTGAAAAACATATTACAAAATTATTTAATAAACATTAGAAAAAAATAATAAACACAAATTAACAAAAGCAAATATTATATAAATAATACTAATTTGAGAGCTTAAAATTACTAGCAGTAAATTAACATAGCTAAATTATTATAGCAATTAATTTATTAATATTTAAAATTTAAAATATTTTTATATAGACAAGTTTTTATTTTTTTTTTACCTAATCTAAAATTTAATTATCGATAATATTTTTTTTAATTAAAGTATTAGTAAAATCTCACATAAGAGCTTTTATTAAAATGCAATATTTATACATAGTCGGTTTAATAATAAACATATTTTAACACTATTAGTAACTATTAATGTATTGTGGCTTCTGGTTTATGGTATAAAATTATTATCTTACTAAAAGGATGCTTCACATAATTCACTTACGGGGCTACCCAATGGTATTGGCTTTCTGGTGCGCGTATCTGAGCTTTTACTCTCACATAACCACATAAAAGAACTGCCCTCCGATCTGGTGAATATGCGTTGTAAGTTGATGAAATAACCAAATTAAATTAATTATACCTTTAAAATACAAATATAATACTTGTATATATACTATTGCAATTTAATGAAATATATTTTTTGTATTACAATTAAAGCTTTACAGAAATTGGATTTGAATCATAATGACTTGATAGCCTTGCCCGAGGATATGGGCAGTCTGCGCAAATTGGTATGTTTATATCTGCAGCATAATGACATCACACAATTGCCCGATTTCGAAGGCTGTCAGAATTTGCAGGATTTATACATTGCCAATAACTTAGTTGGGGTAAGCTCTTAAATTTTTGTCAATAAAATTATGAATTTAGCCTAAATGTATGCTACAAACTATTAATTAAGTGTTTTTGAGAAAATATTATTTCTTTCTACTTGCATAAATATTCATATTTCAATTTTTCACCTACTGTTCTTTTTTTTGTAGAAATTACCCGAGAGTTTTTGCTCAAACTTGCCACATTTGAAAATTCTCGATTTGCGCGATAACAAAATTACGAAAATTCCGGACGAAATTTCGCTACTGAAAAATCTTATTCGGCTCGATCTTACCAATAATTCCATAAGCAATCTGCCCCTATCGTTGGGCTCCTTAGCGCATTTGGTTAGTCTGCAAATCGACGGTAATCCCATCAAGTCCATACGTCGTGATATACTACAGTGCGGTACAAATCGGATACTACGTACATTGCGTGAACGTGCGCGTGCTTCTAACGAAAATCAACAACAACCACAACTTAAACAAGGCGATACCGTTTCCCTCAACTCTGCATCAACGTCGTCCGGCACATTTGTACAAAATAATTCCGATAAAATGGGTGCGGATGGTTTGAATAGTCCACGTCGTCCGGCTGGTGGTTGTGATGAAGACACAACATTTCCCGATAAGTGAGTGTTTTAATTAGTGTTGTGTTGTTGTTGTTGTTTGGTTTTGGTTTTATTCTATAGTGTATATGTGTATATGTAACAATTTGTGTGTGCGTGTGTGATTGAGTGTGGCCAACCCCTCCTTCTCCAATATAGACATAACTCCAATACATATATGAATGTGAATATGGATCAGCCGAGCGGAACAACAGCAGCAGCAGCACAAACCCAATCGATGCATTCAATGCAACAATTTGCATTTAATTATAATTGCTATGAATATATGAAAATGGATGTGTCCAAATTTGTAAATCCATATTTTCCTTATAATAACTGCTACGGTACATTAACATCAACCTATGATCCGCACTATCCAATCTATCAACAACCAATACCATATCAAAATAACAATGGCCATGGCGGCTGCAGTATTTATTCGCAGAATATTTTCTAATTGCCACACGAGTGATTAGTAATCGAAACGTGCTTGAAATTTCAGATACAAAATGAGAAACACACACACCCTAAATGTCACCATGCAGTACTTGTCCACAGTGCCAGACGAAGTGTTCCAAACAGCGGCGGAAGAGCATGTCAGCTGCGTGGATTTCTCCAAGAATCGTTTGGAAAAATTGCCAGATTCGTAAGTGTGACAAGTAGTTGTAGAAAGTATTTATTTTTTCAATATTTTGTGGTTAATAAGTAACATAAAATTTTGACATGATTATTGCAGTAATATGACTACCATTTAGCGAAAATAAAACAAATTATACCAGTTTTTTACCATTTTTTCAGAATTATTTATATTTATGTGTCTATTATTAAATAATGAGATATAACGGCTTTTATGCAAATAATTTATTTTTATACCAGTTTTTAATGCTCCATAATACACATAATTTTTAATAACAATTTAGCCATTTATATATTATTTTCTTTTTGCTTATATTCATGAATTATTATTTAAATAATTTCATAATGTTCTTAGACCACTTTTTATTTGAAGAAAATATCATTCAAAGTAGTTTTTCGATTCGCTTAATGTTTTAATTCTCTCACTACCCTTTATTATGGATGGTTAGTTAAATAATTGAAGAAATTAAAAACATAGTGTACCAGTTTTCAAACATGGTACATAATATTCTGGTATAATAATAATTTTTTTTATTTCTTCCATTTATTTAACTAAAGACACATATTTAAATCGCTGAATTTTATTTCTCTTTTATATTTTTTACTTGAAAAAAATATTCATACTTTCTATTATACCAGTTTTACTGTTTTTATTATATTAGCAAATAAATACGTTTTCTTTATTAAAATATTAAATATTTTCATCGTCATTTATTGTTTTTTAATTTATTTTTTACTTAAATTTTTATACTAACGAAAATAATTATACCATTTTATACCAATTTGTATGTCAAATTATTCTGATGAACTAATTGAATATTAAATGCTTGGCATACTCTAGTACGTAGTGTAAATATATTTGGTTGGACTGAAATTGGTTACTAACTTTTACACAATTCTTGAGAACGAACCCTCTTCCAAAATATCCACCTTAAATGCCATCCAATACATATCAAAGACGAATTTTTCCTATTCCCTTTGTCGACTCTTCCTTTAATTACTATCGATTTGCAACGTCAAAAATATTATTATTACGAATTACAGCAATTAATATATCTCTCACCACCCTTATTTCGCCTCCAGACTTCATCTTCTTAAGGGCAGTGCCAGTGAGTTGGTGTTTTCCAACAACCAATTAACCAAAGTGCCAACATTTTTGTCGCAATTCACACGTCTTACATTACTCAATTTGTCATGCAATCAACTGACCGATCTGCCGAAAGAGATGGGTGTGCTGAACACCTTACGAGAATTGAATATTTGCAATAATCGGTAAGTTGGTGTCTATATACGCACCCTAATCAATATATGTACAGTTTCTTATATGATTTCCACTTCATCTCAGCTACTGTTTATCATATTTAAATATTATCCATTATATTATAATTCTTTTCCAGCTTGGACCACATACCGACCTGCCTTTATCACATGCAAAATCTGGAAATTCTATTGGCCAGCGACAATCGTATCAAGCATATCGATGCGACACCAGAGGGATTAGGCGCCTTAAAGCGACTAACTATTTTAGATTTGCGCAACAACAACATTGAGCAAGTGCCACCCGTACTTGGCAATCTAACACATATTGCGTAAGTCCAGCTGAGATCCAAACTACCACATAACCTCTGCTAATATTTGTAATCATACAATCCACAGCACATTGGAACTGATCGGGAATCCGTTCCGACAGCCACGCCATCAAATACTTGCCAAGGGCACAGATGCCATCATGTCGTACTTGCGTGATCGTATACCAGCTTAGGGCTAAGCCAGCGAGCTGGATTCTTTTCTTTTAGTGTACATTATATTTGATTATTTGGAAACGAAATGGAATGTGTTTGTTGATGGTGCGAAAAAATTTTCAAATTACCGCTTATTTTATAACAAAAATGCCTAAGCTACTAAGCTGTTAACTCATGCGAGCTTTTTGGTAGCACGTAGCTTAAATAGCGGTTGGGTTGATTTAGTTTTGGAATTTTATCTGTGAGAACAAGATACGCAATATTTTCATACTATATTTATATATATATATATGATGTACGCTTAACTAAAAAAGGAAAAATATATTTTTAACGATATTGCAAATTTGTTGCCATCTCTTTAGCCAGAGTTATGGAAGCAGCTGCATTTTTTATGCTTTAATATTTTACTAACTACATTACACTAGTCATTATGTACAACATACAAACGTAAATTCATATATAAATTTATACAGATTTTTTATTTATTTAAAAGAAAATTCTAAAATTAGAGACACCAACCAACATGCAATAAACGAATTTCAAAATCGCTATAAATCAAAATAATAGATTAAAATGAGAGAGAGAATATTTACTTTATAAAGCGCTCTTAAAAAACTTGTTGTAAACTCTGTAGTACCGTACACTGATAACAATAGAAAATCTTAATAAAAAGCTTTTAAAAAATGTTTAATTTAAATGAAAAAACTACGAATGTCTTTATATTGACTTATGCCATTTTTATGTTTATCTATTTTGCATTAGAATATGAAAAAAGTACAAGTGTTCTTCTGTGTTGCATATATTCAATTACAAATCTACTGTTGTTCCACGACTTCGGCACGCAAGCGTTTGGCTAAAGTCTTACGTAACTGCAAAGCTGAGTTCTGTGACTCACCGACTGCTTCTTCTGCAGACGCTTTATCCAGCAGCTCCGTAGTTTTGCCACCATTCTCCAGCAACCTTTGTGCCACTTGTGCCGATGATGGACGTCCGGTTGGCATGGGCTCTGAGGCACTTCTACGTGCCACCGTTTCCAGCAGCTGTTTGGCGCGTGTCTTCTTTTTGATCTCAACAATTTTATCACGTTGCTGACGTAAATATTCCTGACGCGACACAACATCTTCGGGGTTGACCTATGTAAGGTGTAAAATAGTGTTTATAAGTCTATGTGAAAAGTGTTTTAAAAGAGTTATGCACCTTTTGGTTATCGAAGAACAAATTGAGACGTTCAAACTTATCACTCACGCTGGCTTCAGCACTCTCCGGCTCAGGCGTGACAGCCGCCTCGGGACTTCCAAGTTCTTTCTCAACAGATTTTGCTATTAAATCCTCGACCTCGTCATACTTCTCGCTGTAATTTCCAATATTGGTGTTGACAAAATGAAATTGAGTTTAAATAGTCTTCCTTTCAAATAACATACCAATGTGAACTGCTGCTTTCAGTGGGACTAGCATTGTCAACCGCCTCGCTTTCCTGCAGCAGCGCCAATTGATTTTTCTCTATCAGATCCAAAGCTTGCAGCTGCAACTCTACATTGCGTTGGGTCATCATGCGTATGAACATCTTTATATCATTGGCCGCCCATATCTAAATGTACGTGATGCTTAAAAGTCGGACCTGAAAGGATTTGCATTTATATACCCACCTGCTGAAAGAGTCCCTGGTGAAAGTGCAAATGATTGTCCGGGTTTCGACCTTCCATGCAGGCAGTCTCAAATTGTTCCGGCGTAATTTGCATTTCCTCCATGAAACTGCCCAACATGTAGTCCACCAGATTCTTATACTCATTGTGAATCACCACAATATCCGGACTATCCTCACTGATTTGCATATTGGGATCGAAGACTGCAGGCAGAGAAGTTTCATTAAATGAAAAATGTTTCATTAAATTCTTCAATTAACAGTGTGTAGTGCTATTCACCTAACGATTTTTCCTCTATGAAAGTCTGTAGTGGCGCATTCCAAACGGGTCCATGCAAGAAGCACACCAACGAATCCAAGACCCATGAATCCTCGGTAGACATTTTGACAATGTGAAAAATTTACTTGTTATTGGTTCGACGATTGAAATCGAGTGACTGTGATTTCTCACTGTAGCACCTTTGGGAACCTCAATGGCACTACTAACATTTGTTTTGACCATAAATGGTTGCCTTGACGACCAAATTCTGATGTGTGGTATACATTTTCATTTGTTTAAATGTGTGTCGTAGTGAAATGGGCAGCATGGTATAATTCTTTTTAAGTCGTATCATATTTCAAGTTCTCAGACACAAAATTAACACTTTCCTGTTACCGGTATATTTATATACATACTCACCTATGAGGAAGTGGTTGGCGTATTGCGAATGTGTGTTTTGGCCAAAATTTTGCGCATACCATTCTCACCCCAAATTATATGGTTTTCAAAGGAAATGACTTTGGACTATTCTAGAAATATTCAAAAAAGAATATACATACTTCGACTAATTTCTTAACCAGAAAGCTTCATTTTAATGACGCATCGACATTTTTCTATGAAATTTTTTTCGATTCGTGTCGGGTGGGCGCTTTTCTAATTGACGGAATATCTACAAATCCAGAATAAATTACTAATTTACCTCAATACTTATTGGATCCATACCATTCCCTATTAGTTTAGACTTTGTAATCGAAATGAATGAATTTACACACATATACCCGATGAACGACTGCAACCACTTTGTTGCTATTATTTGGCTGTCTGAGTTTACTTTTATGGATTGAGTTCAAAAACACTGGCTAGTTGACCATATAGAACAACTTCAACCGTTACAACAGGTCTAGTTGTCGTCGAGTTCGAGGTCATCTAACGGAAGGCCCAGGAATCGTGCTGTTTCGATGGGGTCGGACCAAAGGGAAAGGGGTGTTAGATGAGTTGGGTTCGTTGGGTATGCAAAGAGGTGATTAGTGTCATGCGGAACTCACTGCTTGCACGACATTGATTCTGTAGGTCGGAGTTCAGTCTGGATAAGTAGGAGATCTCTGGTTTCATGTGGCAACTCGAACTGTTTGTCTGTTATGGGTGGTGATTTGACTCCAAGGACAACATTCACTGGGAGGGAGGCAAGAAAGAGATCCAGTCTCCAGTGTCTGCATTCAAGGGATGAAAGTCTTATAGTTATTAATTGGAATTCAATTAAGTAAATCCTAGTCCACTTCTAGTAAGCATAATAATCGCCATTGTTACGTTCCTATGCCGTAGATGACTATAGTTAAACGAAGGCACTTTACTGTCAACGATACAAAGTTTACTATATCCAACTGCATGCTATAGGCTGTAAAAATCGTTATGACAGGTCAGACAAAGAAAGGGCTTTCATTTTAGGAAAGACTACACTTTAGATCTCCGCTGCAGAGTTTTTTGAAATATAAAACACTTTTGTTTTTTGTTTAAAAACTATTAAAAACTATTATTTAATTTATTACTTTTTCTTCTTTCCACTTTATAAATTTACTTTTATATATATATATTTATTTATTTATTTATATATGGAGACGTAAATAAAACTTTAAAATACAAAGTTCTTCTCTTGCTTCTGATGTGTTGATTTTTTTTTTCTATTATCTTTGCTTTCGCAAATTTCGTTTTTATTATAATTTCGTTATTTGAAACGCTGCTGCTGGCTGCTAATAAACAATGTGGAAAAAGTATTAGCTGAGAAAAAAAAATTAACGAAGAACAAAAAAATATTTTTTTTTTTCATATTTTTTTACAAAACTTTCGCTTGCAATTGGAACTTGCTAAGTGTGAAAGTGTAACAGAAGAACTAATTGTTGAACTGAAGAGAGGATGAAACAAAATTAGAATTCTATGTTGCTGGAGCTTTAACAAGAAGTGTGTTTATGAAATGCTGGAAAGGAGTTTGATTTTGCTGCAACGACGACACAGACACATACATATATACATACAAGTGCATATAGGCATGTGTGCATATAATATACACATAATTAAATAAATTTAACTGCATAATTAATCATAATAGCGTTAATGATAATTGTTATATTATAGTAGTCCATATAATTATAGTAAGTATAAACTATAAAAAACTATATATTCATCCATTCATCCATATTTATGTTTAAGTGTAACTAACATACCACATTTCGTCTATGTTTTTTTGTTTTTTTCTTCATATTTTTGTTTCTTTTCATTTCATTTTTTGTTTCTTTGATGCACTGCAACAACAACTTTGCACAGATATCTCGGCGATATATATATATATACTTTTAATTTTGTTGTTTTCCCTTTGAATTGCAAAGCAAAAATGTATGCCGTTTCTGTGAAAATGTACATTTGTATGTGTGTGTGGGTGTGTAAGAGTTTTTGAGAGTGCATTAAGCGTTATTACGCGTATTTTATTTATATGCGGTTGCTTGTTAAGCGTTGAGCGCTCATGTGGAAGGAAACAAGTGGCAGGACACTACTTAAAGCGTAGAGTCAAAGCGAGGTGTGTGTGGATGCGACAGGGGTTTCTAACAAATATTTTTGTATGTACAAGTACAAAAACAAATATATAAAAAAAATAAAAATATAAAAATAAAATTAAATTTAAAAAAATAATACAAATAAAAATAAAAAAAAATTAAAAAAATAAAAATTAAAAAAAAATAAAAATTAAAAAAAATAAAAATTAAAAAAAAAATAAAAATTAAAAAAAAAATAAAAATTAAAAAATAATACAAATAAAAATAAAAAAAAATATAAAGAAAATTAAAAAAAATACAAATAAAAATAAAAAAAATTTAAAAAAAAATTAAAAAATAATACAAATAAAAATAAAAAAAAAATATAAAAAAAAAATTAAAAAATAATACAAATAAAAATAAAAAAAAATAAAAACAAAATTTAAAAAATAAAAATAAAAAAATAAAATAAATTAAAAATAAATAAATAACTAAAAAAAAATTAAAAAAGAAAAATAATAATAGTAAATAACTAAAAAAATAGCAAATAAATACAAAAGAAAAATAAAAAAAATTAAAAAACAATAAATAAATAAAGTTAAAAACAAATAAAATTAAAAAAATTATATAAATAAACAAAATATATATATATTATATTATTAAAAAATAATAAAAAAATAGTAAAAAAAATAATAATAAAAAATAATTTAAGAATGTATAATAAAATAAAATAAAAATAATAAACATTCAAAAAAAGTTAACAATAAAAAATATTAAAATTAAAATATAGTTCAAAAAATTAATTTAAAAAATATTAAAAAAAAAAATATTAAAAAGAAAAACATTTTTAAGTAAAAAAAGTGAAGAAAATATTTTATAAAATTAAAACGATAATTATAACATAATTAAAATATAAAATATAACAACAAAGTAGAAAGTAAAATTTAAATAAACTAAAACTGAGAAAAAATTTTCACTGCAGCGTGGGGTTTGCAAAATTTGAACATACAACATCCAGACATTAGAACTGGGAAAGTAGTGAACAAAAGCGACAGACAAACCATATAATTGAGTGAAATAATAAATGTATGTATGTATTATACAAATTAAGCAATTTGAAGTGTGCTCGCTTTGGAAACAATTTTTCGTTATACTAAAGCCTGCAAAGTCTACAGAATAGCCATGTGCATATATTGTACGTAAACTATAAAGATGTATGTAACTAGGTATGTATGTGTGTGTGTTTATGCCTATGGAGCCGGGTTTACGTTATTATCATTGTTCTTGTGTGTGTGTGTGTGTTTATTTTTGTGTTTTTGTATATGAATATATACGTTTATTAATGATATATTGTACATATCATTTATTATTTTGTTCTTTACTTTCTTTTTTTTTCACTTAACTAATATAATACATAATATATATTTATGTATGGATCTAAACGTAATCAATTGTGTATACTAAAGTATATGTATTTGTTTATATTACAATAAAAACTAATGAAAACATACATACAATTCGAATTTATTTTAGGTTTTTCAATTTTTGTATTAAGATTTTTTGTGTGTTTTGTGAAAGTGCAAATTTAAATTCAATTTTGTTTTTTTTTTTTTTTGTTAAATTATCTGGTCAGAAGTTGAATTCGGTTGGAAGTGTTTGAAACAAAGTTTTTTTTTTTTTTTTTGGAAAAAAAAATTGCACCACAAATTTGAGTGGAAAGGTGGTACAAAGGAAATGAGTTGAAATTTAGTGGTTTTAGAAAGCTCTGTGTGTCATAAAAATAACTTAAAAAAATATTAAATAAGAAATTAAAATTAAAATTCAATAAATTGAGAAAATAAATAATTTATAAAAAATATTTTATTAGTAACACCTCTACAACCCTCTATAAATAATTATTATCAAGAACGAGTTATGGAACTTAACTTATTATTTTACAATCAGCGTATAGTGGACACATATTCACAATGCAGCAAGTTTTGTAATTAGGAACCGTATAGAATTATATTTTTTAGAAAAAAAATTTAAAAATATTATTTTTTAGATAAAAAAAATTGGAAATTATATTTTTAGATAAAAAAAAACAAATTGGAAATCATTTTTCAGATAAAAAAAAATTGGAAATTATTAGTGTTAGATAAAAAAATATTATTTTTTAGTTAAAAAAATTTTAAAATAAATTATTTACACTATATACGCTGCGAATGGTATTCAATGACTTTTATAATTGATTTTTAATAAAAAGAAAACAGAAAATTATAATAATTAATTTAAAAAAATTATTATAAAATAAATGCAATGTACCAAAAACAAATGGAAATACACACAATCATTGGTTTTAACAATATGAGTGTATATTACATGGTTTTTGAGTATAAAAAATAAAAAATAAAAATTTTTTTTAATAAAATATTTTAAGAAAAAATTTATATAAAGCATATATAGTGCAATTACAAGCTTTTCTATAAAACATGTTATGACAGCGCATAAATTTAACGTTAGCTCTTATTTTACATATGCAAAAATATTTTTATATAATTTATTACAAAATCGTTGCTTTCAAAAATTGATTTTAGTTGAAAAATACTAGGTTAGTCTCGTTATGTTTTAATATATACTAAAACTTGGTTCAATGTGAATAAGTGATTGGACTTTTGCGTCTGATTGTGTGTGAATGTTCGGTTAGATTTGTTGTTGTACGAAGCAATTATCGCGACAGCTTAACCTGAATAATTTAGGAAAACTGTAAACTATTTTTAATAATTTTTAATAAATGATGGTCACTCTGCGGAGCACTACGCTTCTTTAAAAGTTTTGAAGTTGAAAAAGCAATAAAATTATATTACAAAAATTATAAAGTTTATATAAAATTAAAAAATGTTCCTTTTTAATTTACAACTCATTTCCTTTTCCGCCTTCAATTTCATCAATTTATTTGTATTCACACGACAACGCGCACTGCAATGTGATATCGCAAGTAACTGTTGTTAAGCGCGTTCAACTTCAAAATAAGCGCAACTGAAAATATGAAAAATTAAACTCTGCCGGCAGCTTAACAACTGCACTTTTGACCGCACACTGCAGGCTTTTTTGCATCGTTTTAATATATAGTAGAAATGTTGTTACCATTAATTTAAGTATACTTATTATTATCCTTCAAATTAATTTAGCGGTCCCCATTAAATTAGATTTAACATTGCGACGACGACAATGACGATGACGACTATTACATTGTGTTAATTTCGTTAAAGTAAATGTATGAAGCATGTGGTTCAACTTTCATCATCCTTCACACTGCACTTGCTTTCTGGCAATTTGTAATCTTTGATGTGTTTTATGTTTTTTTTTTCTCTCATTTTTTTTTTGCTTTTAAATTTTGTTTGACTTCCAACATATGTACTCTCATCAACTCAGCTCTTCCATTTAAATATATATATATATATATTTATTATATTATGTATGAATGTATTTATAGTTCGACAAAATTTATTTAATTAGTATTTTGCGAATTTAATTTCATTTTATTTTATTTATTATTTATTCTCTAGTAGATTACGCGTTATATACTTGTATGTAGTATGTATTTATGTATCTATGTATAATTATGTATGTACGTTTCTTTCATTTTATTTTATATTAATTTTGTCTGCCGTCCCATCCATCTGCAGTGTCCGTATAAACAATACAATCAACACTTAAACACGTTTCTTTCCTTCGGAGTTTCTTATGTTCGCATTAATTCTGCTTCTTCTTATTTAGTTTGTTGGCTATACTAGTTGTTGCGGTTGTTGCTGTTGTTGTTGTTGTGGTTGTTCTGTCACATTCATCCAACTGGCTGTTGTTGTTATTATTATTTTATTAACGCTAATTATCTGCTCTATGTTTATTGTATTTCTGTTACATCTATTGTTGTAATTGTTGTTGTTGTTGTTGCAGCTGTTGGCATGTACTTTTGCGTACGGCACTGGTTACTACTGCAAGCGTTGCTGTTGCTGTTGCTGTTTTCTTTATATGGCTATTGCTTTTACAAATTGTTGCAGTTGTTGTTGTAATGTGTTGAAGACATTGTTGCGAATGTTTTAATAATTGATTCTGCAGCTGCCGCTGCCGCTGCTGCTGCTGCCGCCGCTGCTGCGGCCGCTGCATTAGTAGCGTAATTTTGCTATGCCATACGTGGCTTCTTTTGATGCGGCGACTCCTCTTCATCCTCCTCCTCGTAGTCATCATCATCGCCCGAATCGCTCTCATAGTCGACGAGACCCTGCAAGTCAACAACGATATATTCAGTGAGGTTATGTTAATCATTTGAATTGCAAAATTTTACTGTTATTTTTTGCAGTTATGCTTAACTCACCTTCTTCAAAATACTCTCCCCAGTCACAATGGACGAAATAGCTGCATCTTTGCCATTGCCCAAGGTTTCGACACTGTCGTTGTGCTTGCCAACATTGAGCGCCAGCGTGTCCGCAGCATTTGCAGCCGCTGCCAAATTCGCCGCAGTTACCACCCCACCTCCGCCGCCACCACCCATATTGGGCGTTACGCCAGTCACTGTGGCTGCGACGGCGGCTGCGGCAGCCGCTCTCACCGCGGCTACAGCATCACTCGATGCAATCGATGTTAGCAGTTGTGAGGCTGCTGCTGCAGCGGCGACCGCCGACTCGGACAGCGCACTCGAAGTGGATGGTGTCGCTGCTATCGATGTTGCTGATAAGGACTGCGATTGCAGCGCAGCTACCGCCGATGCTGATGGGGGCACTGATGCGGCAGTGGCGGATGACGTGGCGGAAGCGCCGAATGTTAATTCTTGATGCTGTGGTACAATGGAAACCAAATGCTGACGCAATTCAACAATATCGGGATCCTCGTGTGTATGCTCTGGATGCTGTTGATGTGGATGCTGCTGTTGATGTTGGTGTTGGTTTTGCGCCTCCAAATGTGCGGCACTAGCTGCCGATGTGCTGGCCACACCAGCCGCGGCGGCTGCAGCTGCTGCCACTAGGGTGCTATTTAAATTTAGCTGCTGTTGTTGTTGGAAATTATGCAATGCCGTTTGCTGTTGATGATGGAGCGCAATATTGGCGGCCACAGCAGCTGCACCTAAATGCGCCTGTGTGGCAGCAGCGGCGGCAGACTGTGCATGATCAAGGCTACTACTATTGGACGCATTCGAAACCACATCGCTGAGACTCACGCCGCTCACGCCAACAGCCGGTGTTAGTGTCGTTGCAGTGGTCGTTGTGGAGCTCAAACTATTTACGCTGCTACTGCTGCCGAGCAATGCACCTTGTGGTGGCGACTTTTGTTGTATCGATGATTGTTGTGACGGAGATTGTGAAGGGCCATTCTTTTCTGTGACGGCTGCATGTGCAAAATGGAAGATGTGAACTCATAAATATTATAATAAAATGAAAACATTTAATAATACATACATTTCATCACGCTGTTGTAAGTATCATATTCATCGGCGAAATCTTCCTCCTCATTGAACCACATCTCTTCTTCGTCATCCATCTGTCGCGGATCACGGCGGAAGCGACCACGTATAATTGGTAAGCTACTGTAGGAAGATATGTGTATAAAAATTTTTATTGTTAGTATTTTTGTTTGTATTGCTGTAAATTTATATGTTAAATATGACCACTTACGTATCCAGCGACATCTTGTCGCGATCCTTTATTCGGTCTTGATACTGATCGTAGCGATTCTTGAGATATTTAAATGTTTGTACATATTCGATTTCATCAAATATTTTACTGAAATTCTCCACGAAGTAGACGCAAAGTGTTTTGATATCCTCAAGTTTTACAAACTCAAACAATTCCAGTATAGCCGATTCGAGTAAATTATATCTGCCATTATTTCTAATGAATGCGTCAACAACTGGTGCAAATAAGTTACCTTTAACTATATGCCTGTGAAAAGGAAAAAAAAAAATTTTATTTTTATTTTTAATTATGAAAACTATCACAAAAGAAAACAAGTAAGGAAAGGCTAAGTTCGGGTGCAACCGAACATTCAAAACTCTCGCAATTTATAGATGTATTTTATTAAGATAACACACAATTTGACCCATATATTCGGCATGAAGTCCAATAGAATAACGAAAATCATCATATATAGTATATGAGGGCTGAGATAATTTCTGAACTGATTTCAGACAATGTGTACCAATGTACACTATATCCAACACTATATTCCGACTTAATTTGGCTAAGATATTTCACATATTAACCGATTTATGAGGTATTATTAAACCCATTTTTTTGTTTTTGAAAAACTTATAATTAGGTATATGGGAGCTAGTGGAATTTATGACCCGAATTTAAACATTTTTGACACAGAGACACACTATTCGAAGAAAAATATTCACTCTGTATTAAATTAAAATATCTCAGATATTTACCGATATTTTGGGTTAAAAATTACCCTTAGGCACTAAGTCTTTCTTGTACGATATCCGGGGTCTTGAAAAGCTATAGTCCGACTTTCGACAATTTTTCCACAAGTGATGCGACAGCTCAAATACAGTATTAGTGTAAAGTTTGATTTTGCTATCACAATGTATAACTATAAAGTGAAGGAATTCAAAATTGAGTTATATGGAAAGTAGGCGTGGTCACCATCAGTGTCATCAGGCTGTCTAGAAAGTATTATGTACCGAATTTCATTGAAATTGGTCGGGTAGTTCCTGAGATATGGTTTTTGACCCATAACCACGCCCATTTTCCATATTTAAAAAAAATCTGAGTGCAGCTTCCTTCTGGTATTTCTCGTGTAAAATTTAGTGTTTCTAATGTTTTTCGTTAGTGAGTTAACGCACTTTTAGTAATTTTCAACATAAACTTTGCATGGGAGGTGGGCATGGTTATTATCCGAATTCAACTATTTTCATGGTGTATGGTGGGGTGAATATGTGTACCAAGATTCATTAAGATATCTTAATTTTTACTCAAGTAAAAAGGGACAGACAGACGGACGGACAGACATCCGAATTTCAAATCCACTCGTCAATCTGATCATTTATATGTATATAACCCCTTATCTGACTCTTTTATTTCTGGGTGACACAAACAACCGTTATGTGAATAAAACTATTATACTCTCCTTGATTCGAGAGTATAAAATTATACTCAACGGAAGGAGAAAATTAAATTCAAGAAATCAGTGAAAGATTTCTTAGTTTCTAAGAGATTAAGTGAGGTTACGTTAATCGAGAGCCACTTGTCTCCAATTTGAAAAAATGCCAAATAATATGAAATTATAAACAGTACCAGGCACATCAGGGATGTATAATTTTTCAACTTATAGTCTAGTATTCTTTACCCACTTACCTATTATAAAACTCGTCTTTAAGTGCAATAATTTTCCTTAAAAGTCTAAGTGCGCCAAGTACGAGGAACGTATGTGTGCTTTTCATAAGCACAAGTATTCTCTTTAGGAGATCTTTTTGTATGATAAAGTTTTTAATATGATAAGTATGATGTTCCACACAGAATGACAATATATCCAAGACAATGCCAAGCAATTGTGCGGTTTGGTAGTCTTCACTATCTGGACGATCACCGATTGTGTTAATAAGTAGGGGAGCTAGACAATGAATAGAGATAAAAAACACGTTATTTTGGTACCATTTCGTTATGGAGCGTGCTTGCGGCACTTACCAATCAGCGTTTGTATGCTATGTTTGTAGAAAAAGTTCAGAAAATCGGCCTTCTCCGTTAGCATACTTTCGGGTTCCAATAAAATCTTTATGATGCCCATTAATTGCACTGCGACACCAAGTTCGGGCTCGGAATCGCTCAACATTTGTTCAATGGCAATATTCAATAACATACGATCCTGCAAACATACGAATAGTTATACAAAATTCATAGAGAGAAGAATGCTTATACTTACACCTTCTGTGCGATTGACCTGCTGTAGTGTGTAGTTGCGCACCACCAACGGTGAGAACTCCACAATCGCAGTGAGTATATCGATTGAAGCGGACTTTGTCTTTTGATCGTTCATCACCAGTGTTATCTCCAACGCTTGCAATATACCCAAACAGGTGAGTGTCTTATAGAAAGAGTCTTTGCCCTGTGGCTGCAAGTTCTGTGCATAATTGCAAAATTCCTTTAAGAATAGCACAATATCGCGACGCTTGGCATCGCTGGTACTTGGATCTGTTAGAATTGTAAACATATCAACCAGAAAGCGTTCATCCTCTTGTATGAGTGTGACAATTTCCACTTTGTTGAAAAATATGAAACTGGATAGCGTGTTTAGCATGTTGTCTTCGACAAATACCGATGGTGTAGGCAATATAATGTCTTGTATGTACTGTACACGGAACGTTTGGTGGATTTTAGCGAGCAGATCTTGATTTTTAATCGGTACTGCTTCGCGGAACTTGGCCCATTGTTTTAAATACTGACGATGCTTCTTTGGTTGAGTGGAACTTGGATCATACTCTAGGCAGCCAACCACATCGAAAATAGTATCTTCGGCGAACATAATCTCGAACAATGCATTCTTGTTCAATAGGAATATATTCTTGAAAATCTCGAAGAGATGATGTAAACCCTCGGTATTGTCGAGATCTTCGCATACATGGAATAGATTTAGTAATTTTTTTATATAATTTTCGGATTCCAAAGCCATGGAGAGTTTCTCCTTGCGCAACGGTGTGGTCAAACAATTCTGTATGGTTTCGGAGATCTCTTCCAGACGTGCCAATTCACATGGCGGCAATTCAATGGGTGGTGCTGTATCGGACATATCTTCGAAACGTTCATCTTCGGATTCCTCAACAATGTCCTGCGTTATCTCAACTGATGGATCTTTACCTTGAACCTGTAAATGGAGGGGGAATATGAGTACAACAAAGTTACACACAAATATAATTAAAAAATATATATTTTTTTTTAATTAGAAGAATGGCATATAAACAGTTAATCCTCTGTAAATGTAAATGTTTTGCATATTATTTCAGTTACCTGACAAATTTTCTCCCATATTTCATCACAACCGGCCTTCTCCTGAAAGCTCAATGCCAAATCGAAATTATCGCCTTCTGACCAAACGATCAGTGTGTCCTGTTGTTTTTGGTAGGCGGTGTCGGGTTGAATTTTACTTTCCAAAAGTAAAGAACCATCCGATTCGGCACGCACCAGCAATGAAATACCTTTAAAAACAGAATTTGAAGTATATATTATGCAACTATCAAGTCAAGGCAACGCCAAAAATACCTTTAAGCCGGTCGACATAATTCGAAGATACATGCCCGGTGCCGCGATCATCCCATTGCCGCTCCGCATTCAAAGCGTACAATTTAACACGTCGGCGGGTATCTGTGGTCATATTTTCCTCCAAATTGTATGCTCTCAATCGTTTAATTTTAACTCGTAGCTTTCTTTTGAAAATATTATTACCCACAAATTCCAGAGTACGATCAGCAGCTAACTCGTACTTTTCAGTCTGTAACATAAAAATCTAGAGTTAACAATACCATTAGGCTAATTGTTGTTGCTATTACACTCTTAGTACTCTTAGTACAATACGTACACTTTGAAAGCTTGCGTTAGTTGTTGCTCTCTCACGCTAATCAACTACCTGATTTTATGTGCGTGCGTGTGTGTGTGTGTGTATGTTTATTGTAGACAATAGACAATTAATTAATACACAGCTTATTCCTGCAGCTTATTATGCTGAAAAAAACTGAAAGAAGTACGCAAATTAATTTACTAAAAAGTCGGGTATTTAATTTAGTTTATTTTCAACTTACGGAAGATTACTTAATGGGTCTTTGAATTTAGAATTCAAATTTCACAAATCTTTTTGAAGTCATTGTTTTTCAACAATTTTCTAGAGTACGGATATACATATGGAAGTAGTGTTCGCGCTGCGAAAATAATCTATAAATGAAAATTAAGAAAAATTTACAATCAGTTAAATATATGTTATGCTTCATTTATAATTATTTTAAATTTTAATACCATAATGTCATAATACGCATAAATGCTACATACATTATTTAGAATAAAATTAAAGATTGCAATAAACATATAGGTTAGGTTAAGTTAGGTTATTCTGGTAGGCTAAAAAGCCACACATAGATCATTTTTGGTCCTTTGCCATGCCATATAATATAATAATATAAACATATATATATTATATTAATATTACACAATTTTGTGAAATATTATGATTAATTATAATCATATAAATATTTATAAATACGCATAAACACAAGGCGTACATATATTCAAAGAAATAAGAACGCGAAGTGTTGCCGACTAAATGTGCCGTTCCGGTTGTATGTATATACTTGGTTATAATCGGAACTGAAAGCTTTATGTTATGCTTATCAGCATCGGCGATCTTCCAAATTCACTGCCGTTTTTGAGATATTTGCATTTACCAATTATATTCTAAATAATTTTGAAGTAAATGATTAATTATGAGGAAGAGCGACCCATATTATGCTTGTCACGTGTTAAAATCCATATTAGAAGGGTGAGTCAAGTGTGGAGAATAACTTCGAACAGAACAAAAACACGAATTTTTTCATTCAATTCATTAACACCTTCCTTGCCTCCCTCCCAGTTAATGACGCCCTTGGAATCAAACCACCACCCTTAGCAGACGGAGAGTTCGAGTTGCCACGTGAAACCAGAGTGACTGTTGCGCAACTTCGTTCTGGATATTGTAGCAGGTTAAACTCCTACTTATCCAGACTGAACCCCGACATACAGAATATATGTCCTGCGTGCAATGAGTCCCCGCATAACACTAATCAACTCTTTGCATGCCCAACGAACCCAACTACGGTTATTTGCAACACCTAATTTCAATCGAGGTAGATATGAAGGTTATAAGATGAAAATATTTGCAATGTACATGGATTGAATCAGCGATTTGTCACTATCACAAACGAGAGTTACTCAAAAAAAAAAATTAGACATCACTCAAGACACATCCGATTCACCAACGGTCATTCATGCATACTACTTTTTGTATTTTGAGGTTAGGGGTAGTCAGGATTTTCAAAAAATCATTTTTTTTTGCATTTTCGCTAAGTGTAATATCTTAAAAATATGATAGTCACCGCTAGGACCTTTTTTTGGAACTGGGTCAACACAAACAGCTATAACTTTGGAAACTATAAATTTTATGTTTCAATTGTTTTTGTGTCTTCAGGTTAACACATTGTGTAATAATGCTATATTATTACTTTTGTAAAATAACATGATAAATAGCAAATAAAATTACTGAAAATTCTAATTTTACGTGTCTCTGGCTACCACTAACCCCTTATTAGAATTAGAGTGCAATTTCCATGGCAAATAAACACAAATGCATACATATTTCAAATTCATAAATTGTACAATTTTATCTTAGCCACTCATATAGGGCTTACGTAATCTTTGCAAAAATTAAAAAAAAAAATTTCGACTCGCACGTTGTTTACTACGTCGAAAGACCAGTTTTCTGTTGTATTTTTAAAAATACAATTTTCTTTTCTTACTTTTTCCACTACGCTCATTATCAACGGCATGTTGTTTTTGTCAAAATTTTTGTTACAAATTCAAAATTAACTTTACCATTGGTGACGCTTTCGACGTACATACATACATACGTAAAAAGGTCAAAACACTCATAATGTGGCGGCGCTAAACGCTGAATAATACTAAGCTCCACAATATACTATGTACATTGTTGTTGTATTACGCAGAGTATCGCCATAGCATATATTCACCTGCATCCAAGTATATATACATATATACCATATATAATGGATGAATGAATGAATTTGTGAAAGCAAATAAACAGCGTCATTCGTTTCTTCGCTGCGGCGCTGTGCTTGCGGCAAAAAGTTTAAATTGTAAATACTTGCATTTTTGTTGTCAATATGTTTTTTGTTGATCTGCATTTCAATTTCAATACATTCAAGTTTTTGTTTGTTATTTATTGTTGTTTTTGTTTTATATCTTACGTTTTATTCCCATTGGTAAAATATGTTTCTGCGTATGTATGTATGTATGTATGTATGCCTGTGTATCATTGTAGATGTAAACCAAATGTGTAAAGACAAACACCTTGGCAAATTATCGAACCAAACGTAGCGGAATAGTGTGTAGCCCAAGAATAGTTGAAAGCAAAATATACATACAAACTTGTAGTGAGATCGGGAAAAAGTATGTAGGTATACACACGAAAACGAAACTTTCTGTTTACAAACAAAAAAATCACAATAAAACTGCAAAAATGGCATGAGTAATGCTCATCTACATGTAAACTTACAACAAATACGCGTTTATCTTTGGAATTGCACATGTATGTTTGTATGCATGTATCACAAACAATGGCCAACAAGCTAGCTGCCGCCATCTAGCGAACGCAAAAAAGTTTTCGCAAACCCCCTAAAGGTAAGTATTTACTCTACCGCCAAACGTAACCAGCGGACGTAGAAACTTACACGAACTTGTAGTGCTTGAGACTTTGAAATTCCAGCGCTTTTACATATACAAATGCATGTACATGCAAGTACATAGGGATTCGTACCACCCTAATGAAAGTGGGTAACTTGAATGGTCTTATGAATGCCTGAAAATTTCGCGTTGCACTGTGGTAGGGAGTGCCAACACAGTGGGATGAACCAAAAAAAAAAAACATATAAAGAAGAAAGATGTTGTGCGCGAGAACCTCAGCCACATGTTGCATATAACTATGGCCAAAATTATGGACAGTAAGTGTCTACGTGATGTAGAGCACAATTGTAACTAAGTTATGCATAAAGGCCCATAAGGGAAAACATACTCTAAGAAACTTAAAATTTGCATTAGAGTGCTATTGACCTCTGCTCATTTAGGACGCCATCAACTATTAAACTTTAAACAAAAATCCTTGGAAGCAGTATACTTAGACAATTCATTAAAACAAAACATTTACAAAAAAAATTTCATTACAAACTTTGAAAATATTTTAAAATATCTTGAATATCAGAGATCTTGTAATCATTTAGCAAAAAAAAAAACAATTATTTTTGATATTCCGGATTTTGTTGCTGTTCCAACTAGTGCGTGCTTCTCTACTTTTTACTTTTCTAAGGTTGTGTAAAGACAGAAAACTTTCGACCCGTTCAACCTGTGGTCAAGGTCACCTGACCCCTAATAATGTAATAATAATTACAAGCATCATTACAACAACAGCTAGCATAGCTGGCCTAGAAAAGTAAAAAAATTAGCTATAGAATACATGGAATATAAATTATAAAACATATATTTTGATACTTCTAAGAAATTTAAATCAAGTTTTTAAAGTTGTACAGTATTTTTGAAAACTCAATATTCAAGAATTTGTAAAACCTAAAGGAAAGTATAAAGCAAAATAGCGAAATGTGTGCAATAGATATGTACATATATAGCTAAAAATATGCACATAATGAACGTGATACAGCTCCACATGTCTCTATACATACTCGAACAGACGTAAAATGTATGCGCCAACGAAGTTAGTTCGGCAACGAACGTACGAACAAAATAACCAACAAAACAAAAACAAACAAATATTTTACTAAACAAAATATTGTGGGTTGTAGTTATCTATATACACATATACATATTTGGTATATATGAATGTACTATTTATGTACGATGTGAACATCAGTCACACAACTTTCATAACAGACCTTGCGACGGTCATCACTGATGATGGCGTCTTGACTTATCAGCTGTATATTCCTTGGAAACGTTTGATTGTGCAAGTCCAGAATAATACAATACATACTTATGTTCGTCTTTTTACTTTCAATCTCACAAATATCGCCATGAGCAAAGGAACAATTCGAAATTTAGTTGATGTCTTTTCGCATAAAGCATAAATTTGTATTTGGCAAAAACACAATAAGTTAAACTTTAAAGTAAACCTGTTTAAAAACAATGCCGGCAATTCGCTCACTGTTTAAACGTAAATGTATTGATATTCAGAAGCGTGTAATCATAATCGCATATCTGCTTCATTCGTATGAGCGTAAAAGCTGCTGGCTGGCATAACAAACTCGCAATTTTGGTGCTCTCCATCAATTAAGGCACAGCGATTAGATACTGGAAACTCTTTGAAATCAGTTTGTGATAATGATGAATTTGTTTAAATATTAATCATTGTAATTTACGCATTAGTTGTTAAGTGTACATTTGTTTTTAATCTTGCTGACGTCTTTATATGTTCTACAATACTGGTTAAGAGTAAAATATATATACTTATTATATATACTTACTCATATTCCAAATTTAAATATGCAAATAAAAAAACAACGACATAACGTTCTACCTAGACCAACGAGTCACCGTTCTCACGACAGTCGGTTCTACGTAACCGGAACGGACCCGGATTCTTATCTGGCCAAGGACTGTCAAATCGGCAGCATTCCTCAGAATTATTTGGGGAATGTTTTAAGCCGTTACAACAACAACAACAACACCAACGAGTCAAAGTAATCGGAACACAACTGACTGCATTCCCGGCAGGATTTTTTAAAAAACATTTCGGGAATGTTTTCTGCTGTTGGAACAGCAGGACCACTTGGTCTATACAGTAATATCCACTTATAAACTGACTGAGACAATAAATGGCAGTGGTAATCAAAAGTGACCTTATTGATAATCAGACTTAAAGATATTATACACATACACAAACACAGTTGTTTATATTTATACCAGAGGAAGAGGAGTTACTAGATATTCGCCTTACTTCTCATAATGATGAAGGTTTGCTTTTTGCAGTGGCTTAACACATTTCCCAATTAAATGTTTTACCGAATAACGATACCGGTTACGAAGATTGTCGTGGAAACGGTAGTTTGTGGCAATCGGAATTCAAACTTGCAACTTCTCGTAAACATTTGGAACAAAGCAATATTTTCCTCTTAATTCGGATATTGTCTCTAACAAGATATAACCACAAACCGCTAATGATACACCAATCATGCTCCCAACTCACTCGGTTAAGGTGGTTAATTGTACTTCAACTTTTTGCTTCCTTTTAACTCGAACAAAAATCATTAACTTATCACTTTTACACTCAATCCCTTTGCATATTTTATATATAAAAATTTTGAGTTGCAAGGCATTTGCAAAAAAAAAATTGCATTAAAATCTTTATATAAACTTTATACGAAAATCCAGCGAGAATAATTAACAAAATAATGGATACACACACGCTATATGCATCAACTCACCACGAAAGTAAGCAAGCGGCACAAGAAAATTCACCATTGAGCACGAATAGCTGCATCAACACAATAGAGACTTTTGGGTGAAAAAAATTAAAAACGATGATGAAAATAAAGGAAAACACGAGAAACGACCAATAATCTGGCAAAAATACTCATTCATTTAAACAGCAATTAAATCATTCATACATTTTGTTAAATTAAACAAAATATTCAACGATCCAAGAAACTTGATCATAGAAACAAATTTGAAAAGAACCAAAACAAATTGTGTATTTACAATTCGCCCTTCGAGTACAGAAAACATTAATGAATTAAGCGCAACAAACAAGTACATGTGCGCCTCTTGTCGACAAGGGGGGCGAAAGACGACAATGTTGGTTGATAGATGACATCGTCCGACGAGTTGTTACGGCTGCAGTTGTGACGCGCTAACGTGTTGTACACACACGAGAGTATACGAAAGAAACACCTCAAAACAAAAAAAAATATGGATTGAGGTGGGCGTTTTGCGGCAAATAATGCTGAAGTAGCGGGCGGTTCTATTCCGCATACAATTTCACACATATCCAAACACTTCGCACTTCATGCCGTGACTCCATATTAACACAATTACCTCCACCTCATCTCATTATTACGTATAATACCAAATTTCAAAAGATATATATAAACATCTACGATTTGTCAGATTCTATATACACGACACGACTAATGAAAAATTTATATCTTAATAGTATTTTCGTACTCGCAGCTACCGCAAATGATGAACTGAAATCGGCAAAATCCTAAAGATCTCCACCGCGATGTCTTTATGTTCTTTGCTATATATGCAATAGCTTCACGTTTTTCGCGCTGGCCACACTATTTCACTTTTTCATTCCTTTCTGATTCAATTCAGTTTATATATATATTTTAATCGTAATTAATGCTCGCCTGATTTCAATTATATTTGTATTCGTCTGTTTAGCACTTCAACTTGCGTTTACGCATATTTCTTATTGTTTCACACGCGTATACAATTTGGAAAAATCAGTAGCGACTATTTCTTTATTTTCCCAGCCCTCACAATTTACAAAATCACATAAAAATTCGCAGCTTTTACACTCGAGCCGTCGTCGTCTCATCGGTCGCTAAATTTTTGACTTGCTTCGATTCCAACTGTTCCGATCGAACGAATATACTGCTTTTGTGTGTGTGTGTGTGTGTGTCCCGATATTCGTCATTCGAAAATGGCGGCGCCAAGCACAGGGTCGCAAAGTTGCAATCAAATCATTACGAGTAATATCAAACAGTGAAATTTTGTTTATACAATACGCATTTACATACAATATTATAATTATTGTGCAGTTTCAAAACTAACTTCACTTCATGCCGTAAATTTAATATGTAAAAAAAATATACCACTAATTTCACGCATATCAAAGTTCTTCGAACGGCCGCAAGGCGTCGCTACCGTCAGTAACATATTTAAAAACCATAAGATTTGCCAATTAGACTTTCAATGCAATTTAATAAGTGATTAATTATCCATCATTATTTATATTCCCATATTTTGTTTTAAAATCAATTATATCAATTACAATTTCCGAATTTCAGATTATTTATTAAAGTCCGCCAGGTGGCCGGCGTCGTGTGCAATATTTCCTTTTCGTCAATATTTACGAATATTCGTGTGTATACGAGAAAAGAATGACAATGCGTGAGGAACACAATAAACGGGAAGAAACAACGCGTTTCGCTAAACTAGACAGATAAAATTTCGTTTGTATGTGATACTTACAAATGGTTTTCACAAACTGCACACAATTTCATTCACTTTAGCTCTTAATAAAATTTTAAGCTAGTTACAGTACACACATAAATAACGTTTTTTTTAACTATTTATTTTGATTATGCAACTTTAAACAATTTATAGAACCGATGTGACTGAAATACTGACAACCCAAGTTCATCGTTTGGATGCGAATGAAAAGGAGTAAAATAAACGTCAAAATAACTTTTGACAGCCGGAATAATAAGTGGCGAATTAATATATAGAATAAATAAATCAAATTTTATAAATTCGCCTGGGAAAATTATACTTTTAATTGGTCAAATTCGTTTACTAAATTTGTTTGAACAACACAAAAGTATATTGACCAATGTCTTCGTCTGCAGAATGCACAAAGCAAATTTATACGTACCAAAGTCTAGTTCAGCGCTACAGTGGCCATACAGCACCAGATCTTCAGCTCACCGTGTATGAATATGGCAAAGATTCTATTGAGCTAGAGCTGACCAATTTACAATATGCTTCAAAGAGATATCAAAAGATCAAACACATATGTATGATTATTATAATATATATTATCTATGTGATAATGGTTTCCAAAGACTTCACACCTCTAAAGGGACACATATTATGCGACCTCACTTTTCTCTTGTGGTTATTATATCGGATACTCAACTTGTTGTCATTAATTCAAACTGGTACTTGTTTCATTTTTTATTCTAACTTTTAATCGTTAATGTAATGTATTTCACAGAAAAAGTTATAATGTGCTTGGATCTTGCACTTCAATGCCATACGGTGCGATTTTTAAGACGAACTTCGAATTTATTCATTCCTGCAAGCAATATTTATGATATAGTAATAAATGAAGTTATCGAAGATGTAAGTGAAACAAATGAAAGTTTACACGAAGGAATAATTTTGTCTGTTTGTAGCTGGATGTACATTATATACTAATTATTCGAACTAAGGGGAGTCTTTTCCAAAAGAAGCCCATAATTACACTTTTTAATGTGAGTTTATATACATACATAATTTTATTTCTATTAACATTGTATTTTTTTGCATATAGACTTTACATCCGTCATTCGAGTGCTTGCAGATGACATACAGATGTCTCAATAGAATCTTTAGCAAAACAAATGGAATTACATAGACAAAAGCTATAGCAGTTTCATTCCTATGGAAGCTGTCTTCACTTCTGCTAATAGTGCATCTATCTGAAAATGAACAAGAATAAATTATGTATATTTATTGAACATATTTTGCCTTGCCTTTGGTGTTAAATCCTCATTTTCGCTGAAAACCGGTGGTATTCTTTTTGGATCAGGCTTTTTCATTTCAATATCCGCAATATTCATTTCTACATTCACCTAAAATTTATATAATAATTTCTATCAATATTAACTTCTCATTCGTTATATACAAGTTAATTACAAGATTCTGAAGTTCCGCCTTGCATGTATTCTTCATGAGTGTGCGGTATAGTTTCATATTATTGCGATAAGCAATGGTTTCTTCCTGCAAAGGTCGCAGATGAAATATTTGTTGCAATCGTTCGTCTGAAACTAAAATAATTTAATTTTATTTATTTTAATATTAAAACTTGAACTAATTTACCCATTTAAGTAGCGGTTAATTTCTATTATTCCTAGATTCGAATAAAACAATTAATTTTGACATTTTCTTTTTTTATTAATATTCGTTGCTCTCCAGGTATGGCAAAGCAAAATTAAAGAAGTTCGACAACCAAGAACATTATACACTATGCACACTTTGGTATACCACTTAAATTAAGTGAATTTCATATAAAAAGACATATGTAATATTCCATTTTATACTCAATTATCATATGCCAAGAACCTCATAAAGGAATATTTAGAAGTTTTATTTAACTTGATAAAAAAAAAATTCAATAAAATGAACTAACAAAACCATTAAAATGTGAATGTGAATGGGTAATATTTTTCTGCCGAGAAACTCAGTAATTACTTATGACGCTAATTAACACTACAGTTCTTTATATTCGCTTTTAAAAATTATTAATTTTTAATACAAATTAAATTGCATTCTACATAATAAAATTATATTACATTAATTCGAAATTCTTAGATTATTTATTAAAAATTGGACCAGGTGGCAATATAATCTCTCGTTAGTTTCTGCTTGTTCTTCTCGTATAAAACGGACGAATGGTTCCTCGTGCCTGTCGTTCGTTCGTGACGGAACGATACCGAAAACGATATCGCTGCAGCAGAAAATTGCTAAAAATTGCTAGAAAATCGCAACGGTAAATCATAAAACTATTGAAAAACTATAATTAAAGTGGTAGAGTGTTACTTGATCATAATTTCAGTGCGGTAAATAAAAGATATAGTTATAAAAATGCGTTTGAAAAGTTTGCCTTTCACGAGAAAAAATTTTCATTACACACTTGGCTTATGTGAAATACGTGTGCATGAATGTGTATAGGGAGCAATGAGTGAGGCGATGTGAGTGCGGCTCCGCTGGCTATTCGTTTTATACTTTGTGACCATTTTTCCTTCAACTTGTGCTTTGTGTTTTGCTTCCGAGAAGTCTCGAAAAATGTGAATCGTTCGCTCGGTAGGTGCCTATGGCTCGTCCGTTCGGCTGGTTGATCATTGTTCGGTCGTCGTGTAAAATGTAAATTGAAGTCTTTAATATTTCAAATGTTTTAATTTTTGTTAGATAATTTTTATGAAGAATTACAGCTCTAGATAGGGTAGTATATAATTTGCTTAATATAGTTGTCTATTGTAATAAATTTAAATGCTTAGGAAAATCAAGTGTCATCTTTGAAAAAGTCCATGCATCATTTCTATAAATTTTGTTTGGTTATTTCGCAGTTTAAAATATTGATATGATATTGTATCTAACAAAATATTAAGCTTGCGTCTAGATATCACACTAAAAGAACTAAAATACGAAGTTTTTTTTTATAAAGTCATACATAAGAATTAGAATTTCAACAGAAAGTGCAAAATATTTAAATCGAGAATTTTATATATAAAAATCGTCAAAGTGCGATGTAAACGCCCCTGCTTTGATATTTAAAGAACGTAAGTAATTTTTCCATCTTGGATTGAATTCAGCTTCGAGGAATTTCTTTTTTGCGAAAACGAATATTCGCCATTTAGAGGATAGTCGGAAAAACGGAAAATTTGAAAAGTGGAAGACGCAAGATAGAATAGTCTGCAAAGTAAAATGAGAAAGTGACGAAATGGCGATGATTACATCGTTGCCACTTTATAAAATATATATTTGTTAGGAATTAGTAGGAAGTATTTCGTCTGCTTTAAAAGTAACCAATTGAAAATGCAAACTACGAAAATAATATTTTATTTGATTTTCCATTATGAGCAAATAATTATAGAAATATTTGCAATTTAAAAATAAGTGTATATAGTTTAAATTCTTATATTTTATGTTTGTGTTCTACACAGGGTTGTATTTGCAAAAGATACCTTTTTCGCTTTTTTGCAACCCTGATGGCAACGCTGTAAACACGTTTAGGGCTAGAATAAAAGGAACAAACATAACGAATAGAATAAGCCGACCTGAAGTCGCTCTACTCTGCTTTTCTTTCTTTTCATTGCACAGCTCTGCAATAGCACATAAAGTACGTATTTCACATAAGTGTAGTGTTAAAATTTACATCAAGAAAATATATATGCATATACATAATTTAAGTGTATCGCTTTTATATTACTAGAAAATCTTTAATACATAGTTCTAAGTGGAACAATTGCATCTAAAACGAATCGTAAAAAGTGTTTAAATATATAACAGAACAAAGTGAAATATTAATATTCACGCTTATACGCATAGTGTAGTGAACATCTGAAAAAAAACGGTGGAAAATGAATAATGATGATAAAAGTAATGACTTAAGTGTGTGTTCTGCTGCTATAACAACTACAACGTCGGCACCAACGTCAGTGTCTAATATAAAAAATACAACAACACCCGCATCGGCATCAGCAGTTACAGTGGCTTCAACCATTAAAGCTCAAAAAACTACTGCAATCAAATTGAAGCAGTCAGCAAATCTGCAATCAATAAAGAAAGCAGCTAACGTTAACAACAACAACAACAAAAGCAATAACAATAGTCTAAAATTAGCAGCGGTAGCAGCAGCCGCAAGCAACATCTCCTTAAAGAAGTTATCAAGGAATGCAACACATCAAGGTGGAGGAAGCAAAAAAGTCTTGACCGCCAACAACACCAACACTGACAGTTGTAGCGAAAGCATAACTGCAGTTGTCACCGAAGCAGGCAGCAAAAAAACTAACAACAATAATAACAGTAAAATTAATAAAACCAAATCAATTATAAGCAACAATAATAATTTTTCTGCTTCCGCAGTTCCCGCAGCCGGCGCTGTTAATGGTAATAGCAGTACCAACAGCAATATAAACAACAACAGTAAAATGTCTAAAATTGCAGCCGCCAAAGTTGCCGCCTCCAGTGCCAATACCAATGCGACCGCCATTGCGGCCGATTGTGTCAGCGGTACAACAACTGATCCAGCGTCAACAATCACAAGTACGGGTGTTGGTACTGATTGCGGCCCTGCATCTAATAATAACACCGTCACCTCTACTCCGTCATCTATTCCTGCAATAGTTTCGAACGCACCTGCCAATACAACTACGTCCTTTAATCCAGCCGGTGGCAGTAGCAACGGTAAAGCTTTGGGAACCACAAATAAAAAATCCGCAAACAATGCTTCAAACGTTGCTGTTTCCACAACTGCATCGGCAAAGGCAAAAATTTACCAACTAAAAACAAATCCCCTATCATTACTAGTGAACTCATCGCAGAATACCACAGCGCCCACAAAAAATAATGGTAGCAATGGCGGCAATGGAAGTACCAGCAATAACAATACTGGAACATCTTCGCGTGTTGGAGCAGTAGCTGCTATTAAGCAAAAACTGAAAGCATCAGCCGCTGATGCTGCTGCAGCTGTTGGTATACCCACCGTCATAGCTGGAAATTCTCGTTCCGCCTCATCATCAACATCGTCCAATTTATCGCTGGCCTCATCTGACACTCGTCATAAGCGACCCAGCGAAAATTCGGATACAGATACGGAACTATCCCGCCAACCACCAGATCTATCCGAATCTGACGAAGAGTCAGTTTCAGAATCGGTAAGTTATTAGCCATGTTTACTCTTTCATTTTCATTAAACTCATGTTCATATTATTTCTACACATTTTAGCGAACAAATACATTATTTTTTTTTAGAGACAAAGACTAAATAATAATTGAAATGTAGTCAATTGAATATGTATACGTACGGTATAAAAACATTGTATTCTAATAATTTAGGCTTTAAAACACAAATCGTTTAAATTTGTTACATACAACTTCAAGTAGAATATTATCACATATACGATAAGCAATATGGTTTACCTCTGCAGTTCTCATACATATACATAGATACAAGTGATTTGACTTATATGTATGTATCCTCTACTGTTTATTTTCAAAGATCTCCATTTTGTCCCTTAACCTAGCTTCTATAAATCGATTTTCGCTTCGTTTACTTTCAACATCATTATCATCATATTACTCATCTTTGGCAGAGCGTGTGTGTGCCTGTTATTGGGTGCATATTGCAGTACCTGAAAAATAAAATACAAAAGTACATGGATATGTGCCTAAGTGTGCCCACAACGCAAGTAAGGTCAGTGTTATGCTGAGCTAATGAAAACTACATGAACATATATTTGCAATATGACATTAAATGCAATTCATTTTGTCGTCAAAATTGTAACTCATTTTACAATAGAATACTGCAATTGATCAGTTACTTTGTTTAGTATTGATAATAAAACAAAATTGTCACTACAAAATAGAAATATTTTTAAAGGACACACCCAGCGTGTATCAATAACACTTTCACTTCTTCAAAATATCATCAAATATGTTTTGTTTTTAATGAGTAAATTATTACTCTGGTCCGATGAAGTAGTTGAGTAAACTTATTACACGTTTAATAATTGCAATTACAATTTTTTTTAAATATAAACAATTTTAGTAATATTCAAATATTTGAAACAGCAAAATTCTCTCAAAAAATCCATTGCGATTGAGGTCAATGATTGGTACAAAAACGCCACAACGCTCGCTGCTGTTGTCAGAATAATAATAATTTCGTGTTGTATGTATGTATATTTGTGTGTACTTACAAACTCGTACAACCAAAATGACTGACTGTATGATCTCTAAGTTTAATATTTGTACAAATATGTATAGTTTTCGTGCGCGTACATACATAGAATTGTACATACTTATGTGTTTGTGCATACTATGTTGGCTCCGCTACAACAAAAACAGTGTTGTGTCTAGTCGCCCTTATTGTGGTTATTGATCATAGTTGTTCTCTTCAGCCATTGCTGTTGTTGCTATTATCGTCACATTGCCATTATCAACTTTAATAATTATGAATTTTGTTGGTTGGTTTTTCTTTCCACTTCGCAGCGACATTCCCGCCGTGTATTTTATTATATTTCAGCTATCGTCATCATTATTGTCGTTAGATCGGAATTGAAAATACATACATATGTACATACTTTGTATGTATGTACGCTCATAATGTCGCATGCAAAAATGTAGGTAATTCCGTCGTCGCAGTTTCTGTTGTCATTGTTTTTAAGTCGTCGTCGTCGTCGTCGTTGTCTCCTCTACTATAGATTACAATACATATTATAATTCATAAATTAAGTGAATTTACCTACCTACATACAATTGTATGTACTGCATAAAATGTATACATTTATATACATATATTTGCGTTGTGCTGTTTGCTGCTTTTGTAGCATTGCTATTGTTTCCTTCGCTTTTTCATTATTGTTACAAACCAAAAACACGTTGCTTAAATTCATGCTTCCACATTTTTGCCCCTGCTGGCAAAGTGTAAATACCGATTGCACGAACAAAAAGACAAAAGTTCTTTGTACATTGTTGATTAGCGCTGATTTTTTTGGATCGGTTGGACTTTTTAGTCAAATAGTCGGTTGGTCAGTCTATCGGTCGTCAGTACGTGTGTAAGATTTATTATTTGTTTAATATACAGTTTTGGTATATTGTTGGATCAGCTATACACTTCTCTACTATTAGTTATCATGTTTGCAGGCATGAAATATAAGAAAGATTGTAGATAAATATTTTTAACTTATCATTGTATTGAAATATATATACAGTTAAACTTCCATAACTCGAATCGTCATAATCCACAAAAAAAAAATTCGAGTTAGAGAGTCTTCGAGTTATGGAAGGTAATTTGTATGTGGCTTCCATTGCCAATTCAAGAATTTAAGTTATGGAGAACTTCGACTTACAGACGTTCGAGTTGTGGAAGTTCAACTGTATATTTCTCAACCAATTGTTTTATTCGCAGTCTCTCTCTTCTATGTGAAAATGCATATTTCAACAAAATTAATTTATGTTTTCCTCAACTAATCGTTGGGAATTTTGGAATTTTGATTTCTTCAAATTGATATTTTGTTTTAACATCAACTGATTCAGATTTTATTTAAAAGTGGATACATAGTTCATATTTTTGTGAAGACTCAGTGCTCCAAAATTCGAACATATTGGTTTTCCAAAATGCCGGCATTATCAATAGATCAAAAGCAAAATCGGAGGGTAGTAATATCAATGCTGACACCATTTTGTATATTTTTTTGTTGTTAGTTTTCAAATGTGTACATATGTATGTATATAATATGATAAAAGTGACCAATGGCTTTCTTGTTAATTATTAAAAGTATAGCAATCGATGAGCAGCTATATATAAAGACAGATATCCATATGGGTGCATTGTTTGTACAATTGTGATATCCATTTTATTTATTCATATGCGCCGTGTTTTTTTTTTAATATCACTTCATAACTTCTTTTATATACAATTATGTATTTATATTTTTTTATTTTATTTATAGCCATATACATTTGTATGTATGTATGTTGAATCAAAACATTCGAATTGCTTACTAATTTACAAATACTGAACTGAACTTGTTGAAATATCAAATAAGCAAAGATGTAAATTAGTAAACAGAAAGTTGGGTAAATGCACTTTCATATGTACAACATTGACGTTATAGTGAAATTTCTTTGGAAATTGATTTTTTCTTTTGTTTGAAGGTTAAATACCAGAAAAACGTGCAAACCGCAGACAACTGCTTTACCTAGTATGTGCTCAACAATATATCTATATGCATATATGTATAAGTACATGTACATATGGGGTCATGAGTAGCAATTCAAATATATCATAATTCCAATTTACATACATCCATACATCTGTACATACTTTGTATTGTAGATTTAACAAAATGTTTGAACTTTGCTCACATATACAAATGCACGCACAAAGTTTGAAGTTCCGGCAAAGATTTTTCCCAGCAGCTGAGTAGTATTGAGCTTCGCCTTAATTTGTTGTTGATGATTCATACAATTCTTTAAATTCTCCAACAACCCAACTGACAATGGCTAACAAACAACAAGCTGTCAGCCATCAGCCGTCACAGACAGACCAACGAACCCCCAAATAAACCAATTTCCGAAAGAAAACGAATGAATGGCCATTCGAGTTTTATTTCATTTAATCTTTTTTGTTTGTTTTATTTACTTCGTTTTTGGGCTTGGTATTGGTACAACACAAGGCAGCGAACAGCAAAGTGTGTAAAATACAATTCTACAAATGTAAAATGAAAGCATAATGTCAAATATGCGAAGCATGCGGTGGTAGAGGTAGAAGAGTAGAAACAAGAATTAATATCGAAATCAGGCAAAAGAATGATAAGTATAGTAGGTGAAGCACGCATATATGTATGTGTTATTAAAAGAGAAATTGGCAAAGAAACAAATGCGCAAAGCATAAACCAATAATCGCTGCACAACTCATTCCATTCCATTTCCAATCCATTCCGGTCCATAGTGAAGTAAATGTGTCGGCTTTGCATCTTTAGTTTGACGTCGTTATTGTTGGCAGCGACGTCGGCGTCGATGTTGTTGTTGTCTGTAAACGTCAGCGTCGTCATTATTATCATCGGCGTTGGTAGTGTATTTGGGCTGGTCACGTTGCTTCGAATTGAATTCTTCGTGCACATATTTTTTTTCAGTGTACTTTTCGCTGTGTCTGTATGTAACTGCTAATTGCATTCGTAAAAATTCTGTGCGACTCTTTGATCAAACAAAGGCAATGTACGAAGTCTTTAAAATGGTGGACCGCACAAAACGGGAACGGATGCAGTACTGGCGATGTGAATGTTTTATGGTTTTTTTTTTTAAGTAAAGCTAATAAATTAAAACGAATTTAACAAATATACATTAGATAGGCTCTACTGCTGATAGGTTACGTTTTGTAGGAGTTATGAGAAATTATTTTTGTGAGTTGGTAATTTATAATTATGAATTAAGAAAATATATCGTTACTATGTAATTTATCTATAGATCCAAATCTTTTTAGTTTAACTAAATAAGTCAAATGCGGTATCCAGTATAAATGGAAATTTGCATACACAAATCGAAATGTTGTTTATTTTAGTCATCCGTCTTCCGTATTTTCAATCTCACCACTCTAAATTGTTATAAAAACGCCCCCTATACCTACCATTTCACTATTTCGACAATTTCATCAAAAGAAATTTTAATTTTTTTCATATTCCATGCACTTCCATACTCATTTTCATGTATATGTACATGTGAATGTATATCATCATCATCTACATTTCCAATTCTAACCTGCTTGTGCGCAGTGGTATGCGGTAGTAATGTACCGCAACATCTCTTTCTTCAATCGATCTGCATAATTTATCCCCGTTTGTTTCGTTTGATTTTTTTTTTGTTTGATTTCTTACTTTCATTCTTCTTTTGTAGATCCTTTTGGCATGCTTGTGTCTAAGGCCAGATCTTCTGGTAAGTTTCGCGTTTTTCTTTGCATTTCTTTTAACATAAAACAAACTCTGCCACCAAAAGTTGTACAACTTTCTGTTCAGACAATGGTTGGGCTGAGACCATTGCTCTTCTTAACGCATAACCAAAGCTTAATATCCTAATCAATTGCCTTGGCACATTAACCGGTTTTTCTTAGTAAATATTTACCAACTAAAGTTTTTATTAACATCTCCATACCAGACACATGTAAATATGTATATTGAGAACGCCAGCCTAATTACCACTTGCGGTGGAATGTAATGGCTTTTTAACAGTGGACATCGGCAGGAATAACTTCTAGAAGATTTTCATGTTGGTGGCCAAAGACACAAGAATGCGCGCGTCCACTGCTTATGTTCTACTACATGCAATAACTTCTGCATTAATCAACGTTATGTTTTTTGCTTTAATTTTTTTTTTGTATTTTGTAATTTCCGAGCGCTTGTTTTACATTACTTATTAAACGTAACTCTTATTTTTTTGCGAAACTATAATGTGCAATGTGTTTTTACTATTACTTTTTTAAGGACGACATCCCAGAATCTGATGCAGATAGTTGTGGTCATGAAGAGGATAACGAATCTGAGGAAGACAACGAGGATGAAGATGATGATGAGGAAGAGGGTGAAGAGGATGAAGAAGAAGACGAGGATCCGCCAAATGAAGTGAGTGGCAATTTCTCGGTTGGCTCCGAAGAGGAAGAGGAGGATGAAGACGAAGAAATTCAGGATCCGAATGAAGCGACTGGCGATTTTTTGCTGGAGGGTAGTAATTGCGCACACTATGAAGGTAAGTCGAAGAGAAATTGTGGCTGTTATACATTATACTTATATATTTTTCGCATTCAACTATTTTAGGTGAGAAGCCACCAGTGTTACGTCATGCTACCCACGCCATCGATGAGACTAAACAGGCTTTGACAAAAATGCGTAGCGGCAATACACCACGAGAAAAAACGTTAGTTTAATTTGTTCAATCATAAAAATAGATTGCATATTGTTAAACATATTTCTTTTGTAGAATTTTCTCTCAAACCCTCATTGCCGCCTGCACCGACAACGACGTTCCGACTGTACGCCGATTGCTAAGCAAAAATACTGTGAGCATCAGCGAATCAACTGACGACGGCGAGTCCTTACTGTCGATGGCCTGCTCAGCTGGCTATTACGAGCTGGCGCAGGTGCTACTCGCCATGCAGGCAGCTCAAGTGGAGGACAAGGGCCAAAAGGATTGTACACCTTTAATGGAGGCAGCTTCTGCTGGTCATGTAGAAATCGTCAAACTACTGATTAGTCACAATGCTGATGTTAATGCCCATTGTGCCACTGGAAATACACCTTTAATGTTCGCTTGTGCCGGCGGTCATGTGGAAGTAGTAAAGGAGCTACTAAAGCATGGTGCGAATGTAGAGGAACAGAACGAGAATGGACATACACCGCTAATGGAAGCAGCATCAGCTGGTCATGTCGAAGTGGCTAAGGTAAGAGTAGAAATCAAAGCGTTAACACATAGATGTAGATTGTAAACATGCATGCGGAGTGCAAATGATGATAATCCGAGATTTGAGACAAGTTATCAACGCCTTACCACTGACTATTTTCCTTTTGAGATTGAGTTACTAATCAAAAATGGTGAATTGTGTCCGTTGTTAAGGCAGTCAATGAATTATTTTGATCTTATTTGATGTTGAGAGAAATACCATTTGTGTTAGTTCATTCAGTAAGTCAAAACTAAACAAAACGTCATATTACTTATAGGTACTTTTGGATCATGGTGCTGGTATTAATACACACTCGAACGAATTCAAAGAGAGCGCACTAACACTGGCTTGCTATAAGGGTCATCTTAATATGGTGCGTTTTCTATTACAAGCCGGCGCCGATCAAGAACACAAGACCGACGAAATGCACACCGCTCTTATGGAAGCATCAATGGATGGTCATGTCGAAGTAGCGCGTCTGCTTTTGGATTCGGGAGCCCAAGTGAATATGCCAACCGACTCGTTTGAGTCGCCACTTACTTTAGCTGCTTGTGGTGGCCATGTCGAACTCGCCACTTTACTAATCGAACGTGGCGCTAATATTGAAGAGGTAAACGACGAAGGCTATACACCACTAATGGAGGCTGCTCGTGAAGGTCACGAAGATATGGTTGCACTGCTCCTAAGCAAAGGCGCAGAGATCAATGCAACCACAGAGGAGACGCAAGAGACCGCACTTACCCTCGCTTGTTGTGGAGGCTTCAGTGAGGTTGTCGAATTTTTGATTAAAGAAGGCGCCAACATTGAACTGGGTGCCTCCACACCGTTAATGGAGGCTGCGCAAGAGGGTCACACAGATTTGGTACGCTACCTCCTGCAGAATAAGGCTAATGTCCATGCCGTCACACAGACCGGCGACACGGCACTAACACATGCCTGCGAAAATGGACACACAGACGCCGCAGAGGTACTACTAAGCTATGGCGCCGAATTGGAACACGAATCCGAAGGCGGGCGTACACCACTGATGAAGGCCAGTCGTGCCGGTCACCTATGTACAGTGAAATACCTTATACAAAAAGGCGCCGATGTTAACAAGCCGAGCAGCAGCAACGACCACACACCACTTTCGTTAGCATGTGCTGGCGGGCATCAGGCCGTAGTCGAGTTATTGCTGAAGAGTGGCGCTGATCCCTTTCATAAGTTAAAAGACAACAGCACCATGTTGATTGAGGCCGCTAAAGGGGGTCACACGCGCTGTGTGGAATTACTTTTCAAATACCCGTTGTTCGTGCAAAACCATCAGAACGAACTGCAATCGGCAGCAGCAGCTGCAGCCGCCGCGGCAAATGCTGCCACTGCTGCCGGTCCAGTGAATATCAATAACACTTTACGCTTCGTAAATCCGCAACAACACAAACAATTGCAACAACAGTTGCAGCAGTTGAGTGCACCGCCTGGTTTGCAGGTGTCCGAAGCGATGCGTGTTTCGAACCAACAACAGCAATTCCATCAGCAACAATTCAGCGCCAATACAATGACCACTACCAACGGCACGAACAACAGCAATGTTGTCACAGCTGTCGCCTACACCGAAGAACATTTGCCATTGACTTCGGCCGCCGACGCGAATAGTGAGGAGTTCGCTGCCATCGACATCAACTCGTTAAGCGCACAGCAGCAGGAGGCTTTAATTGCCAAGTCGCGCCTGTTCCACTTGCAAACTGGTTTCGAACAGGGCCTAACTTTGGGTCGTGAGCAACTCTCACAACCACAACAGCAGCAGCAGCAGCAACAACAACAACAACAGCAACCACCTCTACCCGGTCACAATAACAATGCACAGCGTAAACATTTCGAATTGGATATGACGCACATAAATGCTTTGACACCACCACAAAAAGCACCACCCGCGCCACCAGTGGGTGGTGTTGTCACACAACAACAAACGCACCAACAACCACAATTCCAATTGCAACCACAGTTGCAGCAGCATTCAATGCAGCCCACAATGAAGTCGAAGAGTAGCAATGCATCGCGGAAGAATCGTCAGGCGCCAGCGCCTTTCGAGCTTAATCTACCGACGAACAATTTGGCTAATATCGCACTTGAACAGCAGCAACATCAACAGCAGTTGGAGCAAATGCAACAGCAGGAACAACAACAACCGGACGAGGTGCGCTCACAACCACTTGGTGATGACGGCAGTGGTGGTGGATCTATGGTAGCTGTTACAGGTGAAGTCGATGGACAACAACAACAAAATCGTTGCTTTATGCGTCGTTGCTTCTTCAAACCCGAATTCCACAAGGTAATAACGGAAATTGAATAAAATGCAATACAAGTGAAATTAACAATATATTTGTACGCTCCTTATAGCTTGGTGTTGACAACAAGTCGGTTGTAACGGCAAATGCATTACCACCTGTTAATTACATGGACTTGACTGGAGTTGAGGGCGTTGAGGCCATTGCTAGTAATGCCGTTTCCGGTAAGTCAACTCATATACTCTCCGCCTTCATTGAAATTTATATATTTGTGTATTTATTACATTTCACTCATCATGCCAATCAATGCAGGTGTTACTTCTCTGGGCGATAATGAAATGACTTCGATTTTCCTAACTGGCAATGCAGGTAATGGCGGCCAATCACAACAGATGCTTAATATGCCATCGGATAATATGATGATTGAGCTATTGGATGCAAGCGCTGTTGCCGATCACCACCAACACCAACAACAACAACAGCAGCAGCAGCAGCAGGATCCAACTAAAACTATGCTGAACACACAGCAATACAAAAATAGTGGTCTAGCTGTTGCCGCTTTGGAGGCTATGTCAGCAGTAAATAGTCTACAAAATAATCGCAATTTTAACAATAAAAATAACAACAACAACAATACCAATAATAATTTGAATCAAAAGAGCACCCAAATCACAACACCATCGGAAGTGTCACAGAGCACAGCAATTAGTGACCGACCCAAAGCCAAACCGGTATCGAAAAAGGATAACAAATTCCGTAAAACTGTATTTCCCCAATCGCCTGTACTGCAACAAAATCAGATGGTATCGATTTACAATAAATTGGTAAGCATTATACATCGTAATAAAACGCTAAAACATAATTTAAAACAATTGAGGTTAGGTTTACAAATAAAAGCGTTTACAATCTTATTTATTTATTTTATAAATTAAAGTGAAGAGTTACTCAATCGGTGCTTAACGTTTAACACTTTTATCAATTCACAGCCGTTACTTCTAACTAATGAAATCAAACCGAGTCTGCAGACAAAGCAGGTTATCATGACGCAAATGGCATTTGCAGCACAACAGCAACAACAACAGCAGCAACAATTGCATCAACAACAGCAACAACTTTCAGGCGGATTAGATTTGGCTAGTGGCGATAACTCGATGGCATTGAATAACTCGCCGGCGTCTCCCTTGGCCTCTCCTTCCAATGCAGCAGTGGCAGCAGCCTCGTTTATGCAAGAACAACTACACCTTCCAGCTATCGGCGACGATGAACACCACCAACATCAACAGCAACAACAGCAGCAGCAGCAGCATGAGGTTACCTCCACTATATTGCAAGCTTTCCAAGCAATGCAATCACGTAATGTGGGCGATGACGCTGCGTCAGCCGCCTTGGCAACCGTCTGCGGCATGAGCGTCGCTGAACAGCAAGAGTATTTGAAGGAGCGTTACCAGTTGTGCGATATGCCACGTTTCTTCGATGACCAACCCAAGTCACCAACCGAAACACCACCACCACCACTGCCAGATAACAAGCAGCAGCAGCAGCAACATCAGGAACTCTACAGCGAAGATGGTATTGCTATCTTGGAGGAAGAAGTGGAATTGGATGTTGAGCCGGATGGCGAGAGCGTTGCCGAAATGAAAAATCTGGCAACATTGGTCACAGCCGCAGCAGCTGCCGCACCCAATATGCTACTCGAGCATGTTGGCATATCTGGTGGTGATGCAAGCAATTGTGATGAAAATGCATTGCACATGGATGAATATGGTGAAGCTGAAGAGGATGAAGACGCAACTGTTGAAGCCGATCAGCACGCTGCAGCGCATGATATGTTGGATAATCAGGCATACGATGAAGGCGGCGAAGCTGATGGCGAAGAAGAGGGCGATGGTGATGTCGACGGTGATGATATTGAAGAAGTGCTCGAAGATGACGAAGAAGATGGTGAAGATGAAGAGCTAGATGGAGATGTAGATGGCAACTGTGAAGAGGATATTGATTTGAGGGCTATGCGATTGCACGATGATGAGGGTATAGAGATAAGGAAGCATGCCATTGGTGGCGAAGAAGACGATGAAGATGAGGAGGAGGATGAAGAAGACGATGAGGATGAGGAGGATGACGATGATATGGCATTGAGCAATGCGAAACGTGCTAAGAGTGCACACCGCCAACCGCAAGCGCTTGAGAATTTGATACTTTCGAATGTCACCTACAAAAGCGACGAATTGTCTCAGGCACTTTGTGATTTCCGTCAAGACTTTCCAACCGATTTGGTACACCAAGTCTTTCCGCCAATGGCTAATTTCAAAACCGCATCGGGTAGCACAGCGTTCAGCACTTTGCAGCAATGCACAGCAGCCGCAGCCGCCGCCGCAGCAGCAGATGTTGCAAATGCCGCCGCTGCAGCTGCTGATATTGCCAATGCTGTTAAGATGGTCGGTCATGGTAAGTTTGGTGAAAATCGTTGTAAATTTTTGTGCATTTGCTAACTGTATATTATTTTTCTGGTTGTGTGTAGACGTCGATAGTGCCACAGCTGCTGGCGTCATTACTGCTACTGGCATGTATCCAGCTTTGGAGAGCTTTGACCAATTCCCTGGCGATATTCCCGGCGATATGGATGATATATTGCAAATATTCCAAAATGATCCTTCGTTACAGGTAAGTCGAAAGAATATCCGCAGTATTTTGTAAAATATCTCACATTGAAATCATTGTTATTGAATTTCAATTAGATATAGTAAAATATTAGTTATTAATATTGAGTATTTTGCGGTTAGGATTTTGAGGAAACTTACATTTTTTTTGAAATTATTAGTTACTAATTTCATCATTTTATAATTTGTTTATGACTCCTCTCAATTTTTTATGATTTTTTGGTTGTTTGGTTATTTATATAATTTCTATTATATTCCACCTCATCCCACCCATTACGCTTGATACCCTTTCCCCTGGGAATAACAAAATTATTAAATTTATTATGATTTTTCTTTTGGAGAGAGAGATAATCCCTTTTTTGGTTCACAATCACGTTGCTGTTGCTGTTGTTGTTCTAGTAGTATATTGTATATGTCATTGTTGTTATTTAGGAGCTGCATAATTGTGCCGAACTGGGCGACCTGAATTCAATATGCAAGAATCGCTTTAGCAGCAACTGGATGCCGACGCCGAAGTGGACCAGCCAGGATCACTTGATGGCGACGCATCAGCAAGCGCTGCTCTCGGCCGAAGACCAACAGCAGCAGCAACAACGTCAGGCAACTAATCAAATGCTTCTCGAATATCAGCAAGAGCTTCAAATGGGGGAGCAAATGCAGGTATGATGCCCCGTTTTATACATCATTCACTCACTCCAACCATAAACCTACACACATACACCTGCATGCACAGGCGAACCTATAAAAATGGTCATGCGCAACTTACAACCCCCTTCAAACACCAAAAGCAACAACAAAAATTATATAAATATTCGAATTGGCATAATCTAACTTATTGAGACCGATCTTTAAACCCTAAATTGACTAATAATATTTCACAAATGCAATAATAACAATTATAAACCTTTTATTCGCATACATCGCAGCATCATCAACACCACCAGACTTTCTCGTTTTTGCCGCTTCCGTCGGATGATGCCGCCGTAGCTGCCGCAGCTGCGCAACATCAACAAATGCAACAGACACTGCCACATCAAGGTGATTTTCTGCTACAACAGCCGCATCAACAATTACAACAACACCAGCAACTCATACTGCAAGAGGATGAGGAAGAATTGAAGCAGCGCCAGTTGCATATGATCCAGCAATTGCAGCAGGACCGATCGAGTGATCGATTGCGCAAAGCATTGGCGGCCTGTGCGGCCAATCAGCTACAGCAGCAACAGCAACAGCAGCCGCAACAGAAACAACAGCAACAACAACAACTCCAACAGCAGCAAACCGCAGCAAATTACGTCTTCAATGTGGAAGGTAGTGACAAATCGGCACAATCGTTGCAGTTGCTCTTCCAGCTGCCACCATCTGTGCAGCAGCAGCAGCAGCAGCAGCAACAGCAGCATCAACACCAGCAGCAGCAGGATGTGCACGATGCGGCGCAACAGTTGCAGCATTTGCAGTTGCAAGAATTGCCAGATAATCAAAAGCAACAACTAATGCATGAGTTCTCGCAGCAGGCGGAAAGCCTCATGCAGCAACAACAACAGCAGCAGCAACAGCAACCTACAACGCTCGATCAGGTGGCGCAAAGTAATCTTCTGTTGCAGCAACATGCTTTGCATCAGCAAGTTCTCAAACAGAAACAACACCATCTGCAACAACAGCAGTTATTATTGCAGCAACAACAACAACAGTTGCAGCAACGGCAACAGCAACAACAACAGCAGCAGCAGCAGCAACAACAGGTAATGAGCGAAAAATGAAATGAAATAAGCAACAAAAAATACATATAATGACGGAACTGAATATCCTACCGAAGCTCGTCTCCAAATGAGAAAGTTTTATATACTGCTCACACAACAATAACAACTATATATTCATTTGTAAATATGTTTTTCATTTGCCCCACAGGTACAAGTTGCTACACAAACGCAACCCCCCGTTGTTGCACCCTTCAGCAATGCTGCGCCGGTTGCTCCACGCGGATGTGCACAATTCCATGCGACTATCTCACCACTAACGACTGATGTTGGACTTGGCGTTTGCACATTGTCAACGCAACAACAAGAAATGGCGGCAGCTGTCGCAGCAGCAGCAGCACAACAACTGCCCGCACCACCAATAATGACATCAACGAAACTCTCGGGCGGCATTGCAAAGAAAGCGATCGACAAGCAGTCACGTAAGGAGCGTAATCGTTATGCAGCGTTGCGTCAAACACCCGCAGGCAGTCAAGGTGAGTGTATGCGAAAACATATGAAATGGTTCGAAAATAATTGAATTTTAGGTATAAAATGGTTTAGTATTAGCGTTAGAATTCGAGATATATGTGGTAACAGAGCCTCGCCTGGCTTATTAAATAATATACTTAGAATCAGAGCAAAAACTCCACCCAGTATTTGTTGTCTTCAACCTGAACGAAGTAGAATTTAATTCTTTTGTGGTTTTTTGTGATCAAAATTTTTTCGAAGTTCGTATGTGAATTAGTCTTTGTTTAGCAATTTATTGAAGAAAACCTATTCGATTGTCAATTTTTAATTTATCATCCCTTTAGCCAATACCACGAATCAACAACAATACCAACAAACCGTTGCAACTACTACACCAGACAAGACTATTGATGTCGATTCAGAGACAGACTCAAATCATGATACCGCACTGACTTTGGCTTGTGCCGGTGGCCATGAAGAACTCGTACAACTATTACTGAATCGTAATGCAAATATCGAGCATCGCGACAAGAAGGGCTTTACACCGTTAATACTGGCCGCTACAGCCGGTCATGAAAAAGTCGTCGAGATACTGCTTAAGCATGGCGCCGAATTGGAGGCACAATCGGAGCGCACCAAGGATACACCACTTTCGTTGGCCTGTTCGGGTGGTCGCTACGAAGTAGTTGAACTACTGCTGAAACACAATGCCAACAAGGAGCATCGTAATGTATCCGATTACACGCCACTTAGTTTGGCCGCCAGCGGTGGCTATGTGAACATCATAAAGTTGCTATTGAATCATGGCGCAGAGATAAATTCACGCACCGGCAGCAAATTGGGTATTTCACCGTTGATGTTGGCCGCTATGAATGGTCATACTGCCGCTGTTAAACTGCTCTTGGATCAAGGCTCTGATATAAATGCGCAAATCGAGACTAATCGCAACACAGCATTAACGCTCGCCTGTTTCCAAGGTCGCCACGAAGTGGTGAGTTTACTATTGGATCGCAAGGCGAACGTTGAGCATCGCGCCAAAACCGGACTTACACCACTAATGGAGGCTGCTTCGGGCGGTTATATTGATGTGGGACGTGTACTATTGGATAAGGGTGCCGATGTGAACGCAGCACCTGTACCGACATCACGTGACACCGCACTCACTATTGCAGCTGATAAGGGTCACTTGAAGTTTGTAGAGTTGCTGTTGTCACGTGGCGCCGCCGTCGAGGTGAAAAACAAAAAGGGCAATTCACCTCTGTGGCTTGCAGCACATGGTGGCCATTTGAGTGTCGTCGAGATATTATATAACCATCATGCTGACATCGATTCGCAAGACAACCGTCGTGTCTCATGTCTAATGGCTGCTTTCCGTAAGGGGCACACCAAGGCTGTAAAATGGATGGTACAATTCGTGACACAGTTCCCCTCCGATCAGGAGATGAGTCGCTTCATCACCACCATCAGCGATAAAGAATTGTCTGAGAAATGCTTTGATTGCATGAAATTCATACGCTCCGCCAAGGAGGCACAGGCCGTAAAAGCCAATCAAAATGCTTCCATACTACTCAAAGAATTGGATAATGAGCGTACACGTGAAGAGAGTCGAAAAGCCGCTGCAGCGCGCCGTCGTGAACGTAAGAAGAAGAAGAAGTTAGAGAAGAAAGAGGAAAAACGTCGCCAATTGGAGGGCGCCATCGGTAGTCTAATGTCCGTCGTAAATGACGGCGATGAGAAGGACTCCGATCAAGATGATGACAGTGATCGTGAGGAGAATGCGCTCGAAGACGATGAGGATAATCAAAATGCGCAGAACTACCGCGAAGAGGGCGACTCCGGCATCGATCAAGGCTCATGCTCGAGCACCGAGATAAAAACCGTAAATGTTGGTGGTAGCAACAACGCTCAGCAACGTGAAGCCGATAAAAATGGCAAGAGCAAAAATAACAAGAAGAAGAAGAATGCATCACAGCGTAATAATAGCAAGGACAATAGCGCACAGCAACAAAGCAATGCTACGGCAGCAGCTGCCTCAGCTGAAGACATACCAGCTCAATTAAACAGAAATGTGGGCAAACAGTCTGCTTCTGCCAGAAAACAACCAGAGCAAGAGTCAATGCCGGCAAAAAGCAATGGCGCCGTTACAAAAAAGTCCGGCGCACAAGCAGCCGATGCAACCACAGGTACACATACTAGCGCAGCAAAGTCAACCAGCTCCACTGGAGCCACCAAAAAAGTCGAAAGTCAGCAGCTCGCTGCTCGAAAGGATGATGGAAGCAAGAAACGCGACAGCAACAAACAACGTGAAAAGGAGAACCTTGCACCGAAGGAGAGCCAACTAGCCAGTGCCACTGCGCGTCAATCACAGCGTGAACAAAATGCACAGTACCACAGCAGCCATACATCTTTGGAGAAGTCTAGAGGAGACAATTACGTCGCGCATGCAGCAAGTGGTGGTAGCACTGCCAGCACTGCTGCGAGCAGCAACAGCAACGCAAACACGCGAAAGTCACTAATTTTCTCAGCTTCACGTAGCATGACCGCTGGTCATGCTGTTGGCGGAGATGACATCAAAGCTGTCAAGCATGAAGATCACTTAGCCACCGGCAGTGTCACGCAGCACAAGTCTACACCACCCAAGCGTGGCGAGGATGGCTGGAAGGAGGTGGTGCGTAAAAGCTCCACCCAACAAAGCAGCACAACTTCATCCACGTCTAGCGCTTCGACCAGTGCTTCGGCCACGTCGGCTAGCATCGCCACCGCCGCTGCAAGTGGTAACGCCAGTGGCGCAAATGGAGGTGCCACAGCAATCGTTCCTACAACTGCCACCGAAATGACATGTAAGAAGGTGCAAGTACCTGTGAATGCGATTTCGCGTGTCATTGGCCGTGCCGGCAGCAACATCAACGCAATACGCGCAACCACCGGCGCTCACATCGAAGTAGAGAAACAGGGCAAAAATCAGTCAGAACGCAGCATTACCATTAAAGGACAAACCGACGCCACGAAACAGGCACACATGCTTATATTGGCACTCATCAAGGATCCCGAAGTCGACATACAGCAGATGTTGCCGCGCATCAACACCAGCATAAAGGCTGCATCGTTGCCCATCAGTGTAGGCACTTGGGACAACAAGGCAACAGCATCGGCCGGACAGTCGTCTGCTGCTTCCACAGCTTCCTCCACACCGTCATCGGCATCGGTGTCTACAACACACACAACCAATGCCGTCGGTAATGCTGGTTCGCTGTCCGCCAACAGCAACGGTTCTGGAGTTGGTGGTAATAGCGTCGCCGTTTCTAAGGGCACCGCAGCTGGCAGTTCAAAGACTGGTAAACCGCAGCCTAGTGGCAGCAGTGCCAAGTCCAACTCTGTGCGCCCGCATGCTATCAAAATCCTACTACCGCAACCGGGTAATCGTGGCAACCAGTCACAGTCCACAGTCCTTTCGTCACAGAAATTGAAATCTCAAGATGCAGCTAACAAGTCTACGGGTTCCTCTCATAACAATAACGGTAGCAGTGTTATGCATGCACAGAAGAGTAACATCTCCGGCAAGCCACAACATTCGAGTAATGGCGAGAGAGTCAGCAATACCATTGTCAATACACAGACATTTGCTGCTAAATTGGGCGGAAGTACTGCGTCTGCGCACACTTCTCATAACTCGCCATCGAAGAAAGTCGGCGACGGCCTTAGCACTGGACGTATTGGGGCAACTGCACCTTATGGTCGCGGTAAGCCTGTACCCAGTAGTGCTGCTGCAGTACCTCAGCTTGGCGGTAGCAACAATCAAAACAACAACAGCGTCAATAACGCGCTGTCTGGTCCCATTGGAGTTTTTAATCCAGCCGAAGTGGCTGCTGTCAATGCTGCGGCTGCTGCAGCTGCCGCCGCCGCTGCCTCAGCTTCTACAGTATCAAGCGCACATTCTGCAACAACAACATCAACAGCAACACTCACCTCAGGCTCAACAACTGCAACAACTACATCGAGCACAGCTGCAGCATTTGCCGCTGCTCCTGGCACACGTGCTGTCACACCAATCGGGCCGCCGAATAAGCGTAACCAGGGCTCGCCAGTAACTGCGACTACGGCTTTATCGGCCCAACAGCAACAGCAAGTCTCACAAATGCAGCAGGCCCAATTACAACAGAATGCCGGATCTCCGGGTTCGGTTGCCGCGGCACAACCACCACTGGGTACTGCTACCGATCTTCAGCAGCAACAACAACTTGTCATTAATTGTGCTGAACCGACAGCCACTGGCAATCCCAACGGACTTAACAATGCAACAACAGCTGGCAGCTTCGGCTCACAGCTCGCTTCAAAAATCAGCAATGAATACACACTATTCTTCAATTATCCATCGCAGTGGGGCGATAATGTGCAAATGTACAATTCACCATCGTCATTCGTTAGTGATTCGCTACCCAAAGCAGATGCATCGAAGGCGCCAGGTTATAATCGCAATATTCTTAATTCGCCCGTAGGTGGAAGCTCTAAGGCATCATCGAACCACTCTGCCTCACCACCCAGCAGCAATATGATGTCTGCACCGATCGGTCAAGCACCAGTGGGCAGTGTTGGCAACAATATGCCACAAACGAATAACACCATTATTGCTACCAGTATGCCTGGTGGTGGCACTTCTACCGCAAGCTCTTCACCCGGCATGAATACAGTGTCTTCGGTGGCAACCAGTAGTGACAACACCACGATTACAACAACCAATATTGGCGAACGGGTCGATATGGGTGTCAGTTTGGCCGGTGGTAATGGCACTGCCGCGACCGCAGCTAAAGAAATGCAGCTATCTACCACAAACAGTGGAGCAAACGGCAGCGAGACGCACATGTCTCCAGGTGTTATTAAGCCACCGGCACCGATTGGCCAGCCACCGACAGTAAACACCTCAATGAGCTCAAATAGCAATACTTCATCGAATATACCCGCCAGTGGTTTGGCTATACAACGTCCACCACCAAACAACAACCAGCAACAGCGGGCCGGTGTAGTGAACGCTTCGAATACGCCACCTTCCTCGAATGTCGGCACACTCGAGGGTAGTGCTGTTAGTACACAACCACCCACAATGAATTTCGGTCCCATCGGCCCCAACCACTCGACACGTAACAACAACAATGGACCACCCGGTGCCATTGGCGAACCGCCATTGAATCGTTTCTTCGAACCGATGAACGTCGGTGGCAATGCAGGCATGCCGCATCACGTGAAAATGCCACCACCTTACGGCATGCAAATGCATGGAAATATGGGTGGCGCCGGAGGCAATGCCAATCACCCACTATCACGACTTAATATGCGCAACTCGACATACGGTGCACCCGGTGGCGGTGCCGGCAATATGGGCTCGATGCCACCAGCGCCAATTGGACAACCACCACAACAACAACCGTTATTGGGTGGTGGTATATTTCACCAACAACATCAACCACCACCACCACCACCGACAAATCCGAATTTCCCAACAGGCAAATCAATGGCACCCGGTGCTAATTTAGCGCCCGGTGCACGTGCACAATCACAACCACAAAATGGTCCACAGGCGCCGAATGCTGGCGCACAGCGTTGGTATGGCGGTTATATGGATGTGTTGAATTTGGAAAATGGTGGTCTGGGTGGGGCTGGCAATAATTCACCGGCAGCTATGTCGCCCAATCAAGCCGCCGCAGTTAGTGGCAATCTACTACAACATGTCGCACAGCAGCAACAGCAAGAGGATATGCGCAAAATGCCACGCCCAATCGGCACTGAACGTGCCTCCTGGAAATGCAGCAACTACCCAATGAATATGAGCGGCGGCGGTGGCATGCCGGGCCCTGGCATGGACGATGGTATGGGCGGTTCTGGTATGCCCGCAGGCGTTCCTGGTCTTATGCACGGCCCTTGGATGATGGACAAGCCACAACAAGCGGCACCGCCACAGCAAGCGCAACAACATTCGAACTGGATGAAGCAACAATATCGCTTTTATGGTGGCGCTGCTGCTGGTACTGCTTTGGGTGGCATGGGTGGACCGACAGGTGGCCCAGGCGACTATCACCATCAAGATCAATTTCACGTAAGTATGCCGTGTGTGTGCGGTCGTATTATAAACGTGAATAACATATTTCATGTTTTATGTTTTCTCATCCCTTTGATCCACAGATGCCTCTAGATTATCACAACTCGATGGCACCACACAGCATGCAGCAGAATACCGCGATGAACCTAATGCCACCCTACGGTTATGGTCCGTATATGGGTCAAGGCGCAGACATGGCACACGTGATGTCGGACAAGTTGGAAATGTGGGACCACGACAAGCAGGTGAGCCATGAGAATTAGTTAGTTAGTTAATAAGCAATGTAAATTAAAAACAGTTTTGAATAAATGAGGGAACTTCGTTTCGTCGATTCAAAGTCTTGCCAAGTTATTTATATTATTATTCTGTATCGCTTACAGATGTGGCAAAATTGGTCCAATTGATGCTTTAGTGCACAACTAAAGCAACAACAATCCTCACACTACCATCACCAACAACTACAACAGCAACAACAACAGCAGCAGCAGCAGCAAAAGCAAAAGCAGGAAGGTGTGAAATTATCCACAAAGAATTTGAAATGAATATTGGGCGGTGGAGTGCGGTTACAAGAAGAAGGAGGGAGCGGGCGTAATATAAGCGGCAGTTCATATACTACAAAAATGTCTACTATTACAACATATACACACATAAATACACACACATATATACACGCACTCAAAAATACCCTTATATATATACATACATACTTAGCTACCCTACGCGTATATACGTATATATCTTTGGATTAAGCTGAAAAGAAGTGAATGAATATAAATATAAAAATTATAAATGAGAAAAACAATTACAAAACATAATGATTATTATAACAACAACAACAACAAAAAAGAAAGAAAATGGAAAATGAAAATGAAAATGAAAAAAAAACTGAAACCAACAATTAAGGAGAAGGAATTTAATTATATCTAACAACAAGAATAAGCCGATACACTACACCATACGATTGATTGAATTATTTTCTTTTATCGCTCATTTGTGCTCCTGTACACGCGAGCCTATGAAAGTGAAGCATATACGAAAACAAACGAAACTTGAACAACAACAACAACAACAACAACAAACAAAACATAAAAACAAGGCGAGCCGAAGTAAACAACGCGCTCAATTTGTACGAAAAACTTCAACATTTATTCATAATTACTGTGTACCGGTATATAACGGGGCTGGTTGTTTGTTGTACTTGTAGTGCTCCTGCTACCTACACGCCTCCATGCCCCCGTATTAATTAATATACACTCATACATACTACATACATACATATATTGTCTCTTTATGTTGCACGTAAATTGGCCAGCGCCACGAACTGTTGATGGCATTGATTTACAATCGGTTTGCACTTGTAAAATTTTCATTTAAATAATTTTTTTTTATTAGTTTTTAGTTACTTTTGCCTATATATACCTACTACATACATTATAAAACTATTATCTATTATATGAACTATATATTTGTATGCATGAAATGATGAAATTCTTATAGAAAATAACAAACAAGTAAGCAGAAAAAGTGAAAATTACAAAAAAAAACAACAACAACAATGTCTCATCTTGGGGTTTTTGGCAAGGCAAGTTGGTGTCTCTGCGCGGTTTTATGGGTTATGTTTTCAGTTTTCCTCTAACTTTTGCTTGGCATGATGTGTTGGGCGCTCGATTTATTGGAGTTCGGTCGTCTGAGCTGTGTGTTGATTATTGCGTGTGCAAGTTTTTTGTTTTTGTTACAGCAGATTGGAATGGTTTTATATTTTTATATGGCTCTAGTTTATACTTTATTTGTTATGCAGCATTTAATTGCTTTTTTTATTCTTAAATAAGTTGAATTCGACATTTTTTTAATTTTAATATTAATTTGGTTCAAAAAATACTGTTTTTCAGCAGTTTTTATGTGAGTAAGGGAATCAAAATAGTTTTGGCGCAACAAAAAAGGAAGAACTGCCTGCTGTGAGCAGTTTTGAACTCTTGAATGTTTCCTATTTTACTTATTGTTTTTGTGCACCAATGTGTTCTTCTTGATTTTAACACTTGCAAGTGCATACTAAACACTTTTGTATAAGCCGTTCATATTCACACATACATATATACAAAAGTAAGCTTTTAAGCCAAAAGCCAGACGAATGTATTGTTAGCGAAATTGTGTAGCTAGTGTATGACTTTTCCTAACTATCGACATGTTTAACAACAACAATATGATATGCAGATATCATGCTTTACAGCCAAACACATTTAATCAAATCCATTACTTACATACATACATACATACAACATATTAACCTATCTATACTTATTCAGCAAGTACTTGCATACTACTATTGAAATTCTATAGAGGATTAGACGCATAACATACATACATACATACATACATACTTGCATGCATGGCATACAAACAATGTTACGACAGCAACGCCCGAATTGCTGCTTATTTACGAGTGCGTCAGAGTTAAATTTAAAGCTAAAACAGAAAAAAATAGTTGCAAATGAAACACAATAATATAGAGAAAAAATGAATGAGCATAGTTGCAAAAATTAATATTTGGCAAAAATATTTAATTAGAATTAAAGAAGAAAAAAAAACAATTAGGTCAAAAATTTTAAGAAAAACACAAACTTGCACAGACGCAAGAGCGCAAGTTATGTAATATGTAGCTACATTTTTGTTTCACCACTTTTTTTAACGCTTTCAAGAATACCAAAAAAAATTAAGAAAAAAAATTAAAATTTTTTGTGCAATTTTTCGCGCTTCTCACACACACATATATACATACAGATATACTAACTTGTAACAAGCAAGCAAAATTTATGTAGTTATCTAATAATTACAAAAAAAAAAGCAAATACACTATAAATCAACAGATTTCGCCTTGCTTATTACATTAAATGGCAAAGCAGCATGCATAAATTAACTATAAAATATATATACACTTACATGCATACATATGTACAACTCCACATATTGTATGTTGTATATGTAAATGGTTCATTATATGATAATTATTATACAAAACTGCTAGGAATGTGTAAAGTGGAAAGAAAAAAAAAACAAAAAAAACGGCTTCAAAGCACCGTATGAAATGCATACATTTATTAATGTTTAAATTACAACAACAACTGCTGACGAAAAACCAATTCTCATACTTAAAACTCATAGAAGAAATAAATAAGAAAGCAAATATACAGCAAGCAACAGTTCATATTAAATAAAAAAAAAATAATAATTAAATGAAATAAAAACTGCGCATGTGTGACACACGCACACAGAGCACATGAAATGCAATGCATACAATTACAATTTGTTGCAGCGTATCCATGCAATGTGACACGCTAATGTTGTTGTTGTCGCCCGACAATTTCATGGACATAATGATTATTGCAACTGCTGTTTACGCGCTAAGCATATTCAAATTATTACTATATACACAAAGATAATAAAAAAACAACAAAAATTAAAAAAAAAAAAACAAAAAATATATACTAAAATATTAAATAAAAATATAATGATGATTAACGTTGAATACGATTATTATTATTATTATCGCTATACTTGTAATGATTACTATGAATTATTATTATAATTACTAAATATTACACATAAATATATTATAATTACAATTATTGATTATATTAGCGATGCTACTGACGACGGTACTAATGGTACATGAAAGCAAGCAGAAAGCAAAAATTAAATAATAAACACAAAAACAAACAAAGAAAAAAACAAAAACAAATATTAAGTAATGAATCCCCTATATATAAATGGTATAATGACGAAAGTGGAAAACAAAACAAAATTAAAGCAAATAAAAAATATGTTTAAACTAAACACAGTTTAAAATATGAAATATGCAACAATTGAACAGTTAGTTACCACACAAACGGAACAGCAAACGCAGCAGCGAAAAACTTAAGCTAGCAACAACAAGAATTATATTACACACACATACATACATGCATACACAGACCGAAAACAAGCAGAAAATAGGAATTATGTTCAGTATAAGACGATAATAAAGTTGATTATACTGATGAACATACATTAAAAAAATAAAAACAACAAGAAATAAATAAAATTAAAGTAAACCAATGAAGCTTGTTTCAATTCAGTGGAATGCACTAGAAAGAAAGTCTAATGAGCGCTACATTAAGAGTAGAAGACACATTTTGTTTATCTTTGCTTCAAGCTTTATTAAATATTTCTGTTTCTTAAATACGCTTGCCAACCGCAACGTTTATTCATTTATGTCCATTTTGAATTTTGCATAATCCTGTGTCATAGACGCTTGTTGTTGTAAACTTCATTTGCATAAGCGTTTCATCATTTCCGGATAACGCTGTCATACGAACGGTTCAATATTGATTTCGACCGCCGAGCAGGGTGTGGTCAATTCAAAAGCTTGCAACACAGTTGGATGCAGCACGCCAATGCGACCGATGGTAACACCGTTTAGCAAAATGCTAGCGCAACGTCCCGGAAAATAGGCGGGATCTAAGTGAAATAAAATATTAAAAAAATATTTAAAACAACCTTTCACTCAACTTACCATCAGTGGCTTGCAGATAGTAGCCCTGTTTTTGATTTCCCGTCTTCCATGGCACATCCAACAGTTGCATCACGCGATCCAGCAGTCCATGCACTACCTCAAAACCGGCGGTTTTGTTGCAGTTCACTGCACACAGGCGACGCTCATTGCGCGCACCAACTTCGGTGTCATCATCAGCGACCACCACATCGCTGATCTCAAAGAGTTTCAGTGGTAGCGGCATTTTACGATTAGCCACGACAGTTTTCAGTAAGCCTGGCAGTAAGGTGGTGCGCACAACTTGGAATTCCAATGTTTTCGGGTTGGCAATATGCACGGCCGCTATGCTGTCGATGGATTTATTTAGTTTACGTGCGATGTCGTCACGTGAGCAGAGCGTAAAAGTAAGCGCTTCTGTGAAACCTGCCTGTGCTACTTGTTCACGCAGTTGCTCGGTTAGCTTGTTGAGTGGAAATTGTTTTGCGATGTGCATGAATGCCGGTAAGGATTTTTTAATATTATTATAGCCATAAGCAATGGCCACATCTTCGTAAATATCACAAGCGTGCAGCACATCGTGTCGTGTGGGTGGCACTTGCACGGTGATGTTGGTGCCACCTTCCTCCACATGCGACTCGAGGTACATGCGCGTTAGCATGTCAGCAATTTTGGTTGGCTCTTCTTTGATACCAATGTAGGCGTTGGCATTTTCTGCTGATATCACTGTTTTACGCACTTCCAATTGAGGATAGGTAACCACAGTACCATCAGGTTGTTCAACGTCACATGGTTCGACGGTGAATTTCTCAGCACAATGCACCGAAAACATGCACACTAAAGTGTCCAGCACAATTTTCGCTTTGGTTAGATCCGTTGCGGTGCATTCGATGAAGACGTTGCGTGTTTGCAAAGTGATCTTTGAATGATCGCCATTGATGATTGGTGGCAATGATAATACTACACCGTTAGCGTCATAAATAATAGGATACACAGGAGAATCGCGTATGATTGGTAAGTATTGTTTCAGTTGGGCATGATTGGTATAAAACTCCATCAATTCATGTCCATTCATTTTCTTCGTTTGGTTCAATGGTATAAATTCGATATTCTCCGGTGTGCGAGCTTCGTAAGTAAATGGACCTTGTACGGTGTCCAAGTCATGAGTACCGATTGCGACTAGAGCACGTTTGCGACAAAGATTCTGATGCAATTTATCTTGAAGCTCAATGAAACTGTCATAAGCATCTTTGTTGAAAGTGATGTTCCTTAAAACTGCAGCCACAGCGAATGGACGAATTTGTGCCGTTTCCGGTAGAATTTTAAGAACTTGTCGTTTTGTTGGCTCAACCTTAATAAACTTTGGAGGCTTTATTCTTGAAAAAGTAACATAATTAGCATATATTTGTGCAGTTATGACATTATACACTTACTTGCCCAGGAATACGAGCAGAGAGGTGACCAACCCTTCAATACACAACAAATCATAACGATTTGCCGGAATGTCTATTCTGTAAATAATCTCTTCAGAGGCATCGGCAATTGCAGCGACTTCACCTTGTTCCTTGGTTAGCATTTGCTTCTCTGTTGTCTAACAAGAAATCGGTACATTATTTATTTGGGTAAATGAAGAACAAAACAGATTTTCTACTTACCACTTCATCCAGTTCGAGACCGAAAGCAAAGCACAACTGCTGGAACTCATCGTCAGCTGTGAGTGTGAAGAACAACTACTTTAAGCCATTTATAAAGTTGAAGATTGCAGTATATAACTTACTATATTTCTGACCAAGTTGCTCGAAAAGCAAATCTCGTTTCACTCCTATGGTCGGCATTTTCCAAGCACTTCACAAATCTTATCCAAATAGGAACACAAATGTCCACGCATGCGGCGGCTGAAAACAAATTGGTTTTGACAATTTTGGCAACTCAATAGAGCGCATTGATTGAACATACCACGTTTGCGCAGAGTTGCATCGCTTTTAATTGAAATATGAAGGAGTTTTTATTTTAATTTATCTATAATGACAACAATTTTATGATAATGTTAAACAAATATAACAAAAGTATAAAGATTTGAATTGTTTCTATATAAATTTTGTAAAATAATATATAAAATTTCTACCAAGAATGGTAGCCACTCTTTTTGCTCGTTGGGTACATCCAAATTAATAGAGCTGTGACTTTTTAAATGTCAATTGAGAATTCGCAAACGTTAGAATATTCTAGCATCCGTTTTGGCGAATAATTTTATTTTGGATTAAATAAATTGAAAATAAATGTTTAAAGCTAAGAAATAATATACTTTGTTGTTGTGTTAAATAGAATTGAATGTGTGCAACGTTATGAATATAAAAGTGTGTAGTGTTTGTGCGAAAATATGATGAACGGGCAAGATTGCAAGATGATGCTTCCGATCTAAAGGTAAGAACCGGATATATGAGAAAATACTACTACTAACCTAATCGCTTTAATTTTAGCTGAAAAGATAAGCGGAAATCCAAGTGAAGGTAAGTGACAGAATTTTAGTAGTGATGATTGCATTGGAAGCCGGAATAAATGAAATTTAACAAATTTTAACTAATCATACGTTTGCGCATAAAAACAAAATCATTAATGTTTTCACACGTCGGCTCAGACCAAATTAACAACAACTCATTAAACTACTTGATTAATTACATACCATCGTCACCTTGTGAAAAGGGAAAAGTGTGAATTTTTGCACATGCATTTTGTTTGAACTCTTGCGATCACTTCCGATGAAGGCGTATCAGTACGGGTAATTATAGATATGTATATGTACATACACACACAAGAAGGCGAGTATTGTTTATATTCGAATCAGAGCGTGTGAATTTTTCTTTTTGTAAAATGATTGTACGGAAAATGGGTTCAGAAGACGGTTATGTAAAAGGGAATCTGAAATATCTTACAACGTCGATAGATACTCTGTAGTCGAGTGTTTTGAAGAAATTTCGAAAAACAGTTTTTTAAATGGTATTCAACCCTCGGCAGGTAATTTAAATTCGCAAAGTACTGCTTTATTATCAGCCGGTCAAACAGTTTGACCATTTGAAATGTTATTGTTTGTTTTTGTTATTATCCTTGATTAACTTTAACTTTAAGTGTTTTTAAATCCTTTTGTGAATGTAGCTTGGCGTCAACCGAAGACAATGAAGTTGCTTTATATAAAAAATATTAGTAATTCCGCCCGCAATATTGCTGCAATGTACGCTAATGAATTTAGACATATGTAAATACCTCTATTGATTAATTTATTCACCCACTTTATGACAATTGAAATTATGTTTTGTGTAATTAATGTAATTTACATATACTCGTATTTTAACGTTGCACATGCATTTAATAGTCAAGCCGAAGAAAGTGTTTATGAGTATGCACCTTTAAAACCCGAGCGGTATAAATCTCTACCTCGTTTGGTACTCGAATCCCAAAGGAGTGCACCGCGCAGTCAGTTGGCCATCAATAATATGAATATAGAACACGAGCGCTCTAAATGCGTTTGTATGTACTATGTAGTGTGTACAGGCACATATGAGGACTCAATTCGTGTTAGAATTCCTAGAAATACGTGAGCATTGTAATTATTTATGCGTTTAGAACTCGTGTCTGACTTCACGCCCTTAGTCGCGTTCTCATTTTACCCCTTTCCATCAAACGCAAATGCACAAGCACACATGCAGCCGCGTGTAAACTCAAAGGATACAAATGCATGCCGCTATGAGCGATGAACTCTATAAATAGCAGCAATACAAATAAGAAATAAATAATAAAATTGTCTACGAATTGATAGCAACAACAAGGAGAAAAAGAAGATGAGATATGCAGTGTTTATGGAGTTGTCGAGTATCCCCATTTAATTGCTGGTCGCTCGTTGCTGCTGCGCTTCACATATTGCTTGACCACACCCCTAATCAGTGATTTGGAGCATAGTGCGCCATAATCAATCTTTCGGGAGGACGAAACGCGCTGCCGGTGAGTTATGGTGTAGAAATAAAGATTTTTAAAGGACATGCAAGGATATCTAGTGCAGTCATTTACACAGTCGTGCACACTTACATATATTAACATATATGAGCACGCATGCTGCGCTCTGGCATTCGATAGCGCTTCACCGCTCATACATACAGATATACATTTATATATGTGTGTATGTTAATGAATATTTGTAGGCGTTATCGTGGATTATTCCTTTGGGATTTCGAGCTGCCTACCGAAAATCGTTTGAGCTAATAATTATGCATCTATACTCGAGAAAATGTGAAAAATGATTTGTATTGATTGCCCAGTGAATTCTTGTGTTCAATTTTAATTTTATTTTTTTAATTACATGTGTATTATTTGGAGACTTGACTTCTTCGAAATTAAAACTTTCACTTCTTAATATACATATGCACATATATGATATATGTACATTAATACCTATTAGCGCGAGTGAGACAAAATATATTATATGTATGTATTTGAACTCCCGCAAGTTTATGTTTTCGTCAATTTTCTGCAAACAATTAGATTACTTAACGCTTCATTAAGCCTGTGGCCACACGCGTGCGCACCTGAACTACCGCTAACTTTTTTAGTTTATTTTTAGTTTATTTTTTTAGTTTCATTCGTCTCAAAAAATTGACACTTTCGTGTTAGCTACCTAAATGTGACGCTCAATGAAATGTCTAATAGGAAAATTATGGTAAAAATAAGGATAAGAATTTAATCATTATTTTTATGATTTAAAGAAAATAAATGCTTACAAATAAACAAAATATAATTGATCCGGGGATTCGACGATCTTGTGTTTACTCGAAAGAACGTGTCTAAAATAAGATGCATGCTTGTGTAGAAAATCGATTTTCATGAGATATGGGCATTACTTGTGTCGACTTAAATATGGATGGTCCTAACGATATCTTGTCCACTCCGATTGTTTCACATTGGAATCTGAAGAGTAACCTATAGAGGTGAAATTTCAGCTCTCTATATCCAGACTGGTAGTTCGTTACTAGGTAGAACGTTAATCTCTTAATTCAACAAAACTAAAATACAAAAAAACGACGAAGGAATTAACATAGCTGGTCTAAATACCCCTAATTTTACTAAAATTTAGGAATAGTAGTTCTTAGTTCATTTGTCATCAGCAAGTTCTCAAAGTAATTGTTGGTCTTTTGAGAGTTGTGCTCCGTTGGTTGGCTGATATGGTCCTCCAAAGATAAGTTTTAATCTCCATTGGAAGAATTTACGTCATTTGCAGTTCTTCTAGTGGTGATGATACTTGGCAACTCGGTTTCTATTTCATGGTCCTTCAATTCTGTGTGACCACCAATCCCAATAATGTTCACTCAGTTCCCTTCAAGAATTTATTAATTGTCTCTTTGCAAACTTGGATATAAAATGTCATAATTGATTGTCCTTTCAGATACAGTTGAAGTTTTTTTGACGACTTATTCAATTCTCACAATGAAAGAGTCACTGTGTCTGAAATTGAGTTCGAAGTGAAAATTTTATGGACCTTGAAATTGTCTCCTTGTATATTTAGTTATATATTTGATTTTCAAGGACATTTTATAGCGATATATTTATAATATTTTCCCCGTATCAATATTTAAAAAATTGCAAACTCTTTGTTTCTCCTTAATGTTTATGACATGCTCTTTTCCTATAGGGTCTCTTTTGTCATTCAATCCGTTGCGGCAAGCCAATGCACATATTGCAAAATATTTGGTGTTATTCATATATGTGTGTATGTTTATTAGTAGCTACACACCCTCGTTTACGGTTATTAAGGAACTAAAAAATAACACAACATTACAAAAACAATAAGCTGCGTATCTATCCCGTATAAAGAAATTTGTCTAGAGTCTTTACTTCCGACTTTTTGCACTTTCTTTTTTGGCACTCTCTACTGTCTATACATATGTATATATTTTTTTGTGCAAACCTTATTTATTTCGTTTATTTAAATTTCTTTAGTGGCTTTTGGTCACAAACAAAACACTGGCAGCTGCTGTTCCAACACCAGCCGCCAGCCGTCAGCTTCTCCAGGTTTGGCACACGAAACCGTATAAAAGCGCCTTGGCGTAATGTGTGGCAATTTTGTTGCAGTTGCGAGCCGTTTATGCAATTGCTTTGAAAAAATCGCAATTTTTTAGTAAATTTGTAATTTTAAGTAGAAGTTTGGTGGTTAATACTATTAATTGCTGACAGCTGCTGTTTTCAAAAATCTGTACACTTTCATAACAAGGTGGTCTAAATTTTTTTATTCTCATTTTTTTAGTAGTTTAGCAAAAGTGTTTTATAAAGATTTGGGAGCATGTGTAATTTTTTTACACTATTTCATATTAATAGACTCTTTTTATTTAAGAAGTTTTTTTTAAGAACCCAGAGCATTTATGCTTCTACTTTCTATACATTCTTAATTACCAGAAATCATTAGTAATCAGTAAGTTCCTCCCTGGGCACTGAATTAATTTGAATTTTTCAAAAACCGATTTCGATCGAAATTACGCATCTCACTGGAAATTTAAAAATAAGTTATTATTCAAGAAACTATGAGGGCAGAGTCTTAAATAATTTAATGGAGTGAAAAGTTCAGTCCGACTTTGAGAGGAGCTCGTTAATATGTTTATAATTTTTTTGTTTCCAGTGTGGAACATTTCTGTTTGCAATCCTTTTCTGCCATTTGAATATATGTAAGCCGTAACCCTATTTCAATCTACAGAAGCTTTCTTCTGAAAAGAAAAATGCATGTCCAAACTCATCTCGATAAGTGTTAGTTAGAAGACAGTGTTAGACTTTAAAGAAGTATTTAAGAATCATTTCGATTCGAGGCTGAGATTTACATTTGTCAGAACTTAATGGCTAGGTTTATTATAGATATTCTGACAATTGTCCACGGAATCATAGAAGTAGTTACATAACAGAAAGAAAACCCATAGCTAGAGACCTCTCCTTATTGTAAAGTGATTTTCAAATTGTTTATTCCAGTGAAAGTACATTCGATGCCATTATGTATGGAACTCGATTTCTTTTGCATGGCCACCACGGGCACGCTTGAAGAAGTCTAGACGCTGAACCCAATTCTCAACGGTTTTCAAGCATAATTCGGCGAAACTGCTGTAATTTCACGATCGATATTCGTACGAAGTTCATCAATAGAATAGACCATATAGTTGACGTAGCTCCACAGGAAACGGCGTCGCACGACCAATGCGGCCAATTGACTGGGCCATTTCGAGATATAACACGTTCACCAAACTTAGTTTTCAATAAATCGCTTGTGACATTCGCTGTGTGGCTTGTGACGCCGTCCTATTGAACCTACCTATTGACCAAGTCCATATCATCCAATGCGAGCCAAAAATATTCGGTTATCATTGAACGGTAGCGATTCCCATTCACTGTAACGGTCATCATCACGGAAGAAGTACGGCCCGTCGCCGCCGACTCATAAACCGCACCAAACCGTAATTTTTTCGGGATGTATGATAACTCATGAGTCCCTGACCAATAACGCATATTTTTCTTATTGATGAAGCCATTCGTCCAGAAATGAGCTTCATCGCTGAAGATGATTTTTTGATGAACTCAGTCCAATTCACGAACATACGACGATTCTAGTGATGAAACGGCTTCAGTTCTTGCGTCAATTTGATCTTGTAAGGATATAGGCCAAGATCCAAGACCAAGATGTAATTCGACCCCTTGTTGGATCTTTCCATGATGAAATGGCAAACCTTACTGAAGAGAAATGGGTCGTTTGCTGTCCCCATCGATATACCCCTTTAGTTGGTACAAAGGTAAATTTCATGTTTAACTTTTTAACGAAAATTCAGACACTTATTACCCAGCTACTTCTGGTGTGGTCTGGAATAACAATATCATCTTCCTTAACCTCAATGTCGAGTAAAAATTGTAAAAAGTAGATGGCTCAGCAATATTGTCACTCAACCACTTATCTCTTTAGAAGAATGAATCGTATATGTGTATGTAATGCATTGCAACTGAAGTGTTGACTTGTGAAATGTCGACTGTGAGGTCTTTATAAATTTAATTTAATTTTTTAAATGACAGCGTCATCGAGAAGATTTAATTTTCTTATCGGATTACGCATGTTTTCGTAGGCTGCTACTGGCAACAACAAACAAGCCAATAAGCACTTGCTGCCGGCGCATCAGCAACATTTGTCAACGCAATGCAGCGATGACAAATTATTCCAAAACAAAAAATGAAAAAATAAAAGAAAAGAAAAGGCAAAAAACAAATCAACAATGCGATAAAATTTACCTTTCGTTCAAATTCATTACAGAATTTCCAAGGATTGCTGTTTTCGTAGGATTCCTGTGTCAACATGTGGATGTGTGTTTATGTATGTATAGTTAAAAAAAATCAAAAATAAACATATCAATTACGATGCTGCACAGTTCACACACACACACGTACACTGAGCTGAGAGTTATATTGAATATTGAAATTTCGCATTAACATACACTTGCATGTGGTTGTTGTTGTTGTTTATCGATTTGATTTTTTGTTGACAAGACTGCTGTAGCGCTACCTAAGGATTGATTTTCCACGCAAATGATACTTGCTTGTGTCTCTGTTTGTTTGTATGTGTGTGTGTGCCAGTGAAAGTGTGCAGAGGTGAGAAAAATGCACCTTCTCGGAAAATTCGGAGCATAAGCAAGTGCTTCAGATCGTAAAGGATCTGCGCAGTGTCCTGGCGTCTGTCTCTTGCTACTTCAGTGTTTGATTAAGTGGCTTGGACTCCACTTTCGTTATTGGCATGTATTTAATTTCACTACTTCAGCACCGTAGGCACTCGTACTGACGAAGATAGTTTGTCCCTCAGGAGAATTTCGCCACCCTGTTGCGTTGCTATGCCGAACTTGTTGACACATTCCGAGATTTATGAGAATTTTATGCGTCCCGCACATATCATTGATCAAGTTTTGTATGTCTGTATAGTTATGTTTGCTCGATTCTCGGCAAACAGTTGTACAACAACTAAATAATTCCCAAGCAATTTACCACTTGTGGCAGAATTTTAATGTGGTATTTATTGTTTTTGCTTTTGATTTTTGCATTTTGCTGCACTTCTGATTGTACCTGTCACCATTGGTCCACTTTGAGTGCCCACCTTTGCCCGACTTGCTTTGACTCTAGCACTCCCTACCCTTCTTCGTCTTCTTTCTCTTCTTCTTTTTTGTGTACGCAAATTATTTTGGCACTTCCCAGCCGTCTCGCCTGATATTTCAATGTTGTTGTTTTTGTTTTCGTGGCGATTTTGGGCATATTGCGGCTGGCAAGCACTTTACTCACCGACTCGTTCACCGTTTGCGGATTGTTGATCCTTATGGCAAATTCGTGCGATGTGCACGCGCATCATTCCGCTGCTTTGTTGTTGTTTTTATACTCTCGCAACAAAAGTTGCTAAGAGAGTATTATAGTTTTGTTCACATAACGGTTGTTTGTTAGTCATAAAACTAAACGAGTTAGATATAGGGTTATATATATCAAAATGATCAGGGTGACGAGACGAGTCAAAATCCGGATGTCGGTCTGTCCGTCCGTCCGTGCAACGGATAACTTGAGTAAAAATTGAGATATCTTAATGAAACTTGGAACACATGTTCCTTGGGACCGTGAGAGGGTTGCTTTCGAAAATGGAAAAAAAAATCGGACCACTGTCACGCCCACAAAATGGCGAAAACCGAAAACACGTAAAGTGTCATAACTAAACCATAAATAAAGTTATAAAGGTAAAATTTGGAATTTTTTTTTTGGGCATATTTGGATGATATTTTTTTGGGGAAGTGGGCGTGGCACCGCCCGCAAATCGGTTATTTGTATATATCTCGCAAACGGTTGAAAATTACTGAAAGTGGGTTATCTAACTAACGAAAAACGTCAGAAATACTAAATTTTACAGAAGAAATTGCAGAAGAATGCTGCGCTTAGCTTTTTTTTACAAAATGGAAAATGGGCGGGGCATCGCCCACTTATGGATCAAAAACCATATCTCAGGAACTACTCGACCGATTCGAATGAAATTCGGTATATAATATTTTCTTGGCACCCTGATGACACGTGTGGAAAATGGATGAAATCGGTTCATAACCACGACAACTTCCCATGTAACTCAATTTTGAACTTCATCTTATTCCTTCACTTTATAATATATACATAAGGAACCACTGAAGATATCGAAATAAAACTTTACACAAATACTGTATATGATCTGTGGCATCACTTGTGAAAAAATTGTCGAAATCGGACTATAACTTTTCAAATCCCCGAATACCGAATACGAAAAATTCAGTGCCCATGGTAATTTTTCAGCGAAATTTCGGTAAATCTCTCAGGTATTTTAATTTAATTTAGATGAAATATTTTTCTTCTAATAGTGTAACTTTCCCTACCTCTCATATACCTAATTATAGAATTTTCAAATTGGGGTGTGTTATCTTAATAAAAATATATCAATAAATTGCGAGAGTATGAAATGTTGGGTTGCACCCGAACTTAGCCTTTCCTTACTTGTTTGTTCTCTTTTTTTTTCAATTCCACAATTTGGTAATTCACCAAACAACACGGCCGAGCACACGAAGCGTGTCATCCATCCAACGTACAGCTGGCTTCAGTGAGTTTCGCAGTCCTCCACTGTCCGTCCAAGCGATGCAAATCCATTCATTCACCAACTTTTCACCGACTTCACGCCAATGCGAATATATACTTACATACATATATACAAAAGTGTGTCCGTCCATTGGCCAGTCTGTCCGGCATTTCGCCGCAATCAAAGTGATATGAAAATTGCCCTCCGGCTAAGCTGTGAGTTGAGTTGCTTTGCAGCAATTTATTTGAGTGTGTTTAGGTTATGTGCGATTTAATTTGCCCTCTTGTTGTTGTTTTTGTTACTTTTTTTGGCAAAGCAAAGGTTAAATGCGCGCATTACAGCGCACTCGCTGTTGTTGATAGCGGCATTTGCCCCCATTGGTACGTGCAACATGGTGCAATGCCGTTGTGCGCTCGTCCATCAGATCGGTTTGCCGCTAAATGTTGTTGTTGTCCCTAATAAGGCCTTTAATTCGATTTACCCTCTACTTTTTCGAATTTTCTCTATTATTACTATTGAGTTTCGTTTTGGTTTTAGTTCATATTCTTGTTGTTGCGCAAAATACATTGTTGTTGTGTACATATGTAAGTGTGTCTGTGTGCGACCTCGCGCTTATTTTAACCTAATTAAATGTAATTTGGTATTTCCTTTTCAACCAAAAAGTTTGCACAGCGAAATATTTCACCGACTTGGCGTCTGCAATGTTGCGAGCAGGTCGATTAAACTGTAAAAAATGCTGGCAAATGCGTAGGATCAGAACGAATGCGATAAGTGTTTATTTGTTTAGTATAATACATATTTATACGTTTTCGAAAATGTTCTTGAAACTACGAAGGGGGCTACGATGTTGTAACGATTCGAATACCGATAAAGAGTTAATTCTCATATCATTCGCTGAAACAATTTGATACGAGTACACAACATTTCCCTAGAACATTCAATGATAAGTCACTTATAAAGTCATAGAAGACTGGCCTTCCTCAATCTTTGAACGAAAAGTGAAAATAGAGAGCCTGAAGCCGATTTCAACGCTAGGGTGGGTAAAGAAGGTGTCTTTGGCACAACAGTCGGAAAATTCAGCCTCCATGACGAAACATCACCAAACGGTCTGAGGCTGATCGACTTCGCCGGGGCCCGAAATATGGTCATCTGTAGCACTAGATTCCAGCATAAGAAAATCCATCAAGCTACTTGGCTGTCCCCGGATCGAATCACTCGCAACCAGATCGATCATGTTGTGATAGATGGACGACATGTCTCCAGTGTTTTTGATGTGCGTACGCTTCGTGGTCCCAACATCGACTCGGACCACTATCTTGTAGCAGCTAAGATACGCACCCGCCTCTGTGTAGAAAAGCGCACACGTCAACAAACACAAGGAAGGTTCGACATCAGAAGCTGCAATCACAACCGACAGCCGAACGATTTTCTACTCGACTTGCACTCCTGCTCTCTGAGAGCACTCATCAGCATCTCGGTATAAGGGAGCTGTGGGACGGCATATCAAACTCCCTACGTACAGCTGCAACCGAAACCATTGGCTTTCGGAAAAGCCAAAAAAACAGCTGGTATGATGAGGATTGTCGTCTCGCAGTGGAGAGAAAACAGACTGCCTACCTCGCAATGTTGCGATCGACCGCAACACGAGCGGGATGGGAAAGATACCGAGAGCTGAAGAGGGAAGCGAGACGCATTTGCAGAAAAAGAAAGAAAGAGGCAGAAATGCGTGAGTATGAAGAGCTTGACAAGCTGGCCGACAGGGGTAATGCTCGAAAATTTTACGAAAAGATCCGGCGACTAACTGAAGGTTTCAAGACCGGAGCACACTCCTGTAGGACCCCCAGCGGTGATCTAGTGGTTGATGACCAGAGTATACTGTGTTTGTGGAGGGAACACTTCTCCAGCCTGCTGAATGGCAGTGAAAGTACAACACCAGGAGATGGCGAACCCGATTCCCCAATCGACGACGATGGAACAGATGTTCCATTGCCCGACCGTGAAGAAATTAGAATAGCAATTACCCGCTTGAAGAACAACAAGGCGGCGGGGGCCGATGGATTGCCGGCCGAGCTATTCAAATACGGCGGCGAAGAGCTGATAAGGTGCATGCATCAGCTTCTTTGCGAAATATGGTCGGAAGAAAGCATGCCCGACGATTGGAATCTCAGTGTACTCTGCCCAATCCACAAAAAGGGAGACCCCACAATCTGCGCCAACTATCGTGGGATAAGCCTCCTTAACATCGCTTATAAGGTTCTATCGAGCGTACTGTGTGAAAGACTAAAGCCCACCGTCAACAAACTGATTGGACCTTATCAGTGTGGCTTTAGACCTGGAAAATCAACAACTGACCAGATATTCACCATGCGCCAAATCTTGGAGAAGACCCGTGAAAAAAGGATCGACACACACCATCTATTTGTCGACTTTAAAGCTGCTTTCGACAGCACGAAAAGGAGCTGCCTTTATGCCGCGATGTCTGAATTTGGTATCCCCGCAAAACTAATACGGCTGTGTAAGTTGACGTTGAGCAACACCAAAAGCTCCGTCAGGATCGGGAAGGACCTCTCCGAGCCGTTCGATACCAAACGAGGTTTCAGACAAGGTGACTCGCTATCGTGCGACTTCTTTAACTTGATGCTGGAGAAAATTATAAGAGCTGCAGAGCTAAATAGAGATGGTACAATCTTCTACAAGAGTGTACAGCTCCTGGCGTTCGCCGATGATATTGATATCATCGGAAACAACACCCGCGCCGTTAGTTCTGCTTTTTCCCGCCTGGATAAGGAAGCGAAGCGAATGGGTCTGGTGGTGAACGAGGACAAGACGAAATATCTCCTGTCATCAAACAAACAGTCAGCGCATTCGCGTCTTGGCTCCCACGTCACTGTTGACAGTCATAACTTTGAAGTTGTAGATAATTTCGTATACCTAGGAACCAACATTAACACCGATAATAATGTCAGCCTTGAAATCCAACGCAGAATCACTCTTGCCAACAGGTGCTACTATGGACTGAGTAGGCAATTGAAAAGTAAAGTCCTCTCTCGACGAACAAAAACTAAACTCTACAAGTCCCTCATCATTCCCGTCCTACTTTATGGTGCAGAAGCGTGGACGGTGTCAACATCCGATGAGACGGCACTAGGAGTTTTCGAGAGAAAGGTTTTGCGGAAGATTTACGGTCCCTTAAACATTGGCAACGGCGAATACCGCAGAAGATGGAATGATGAGCTGTATGTGTTGTTCGACGACATAGACATAGTCCAGCGAATAAAAAAACAGCGGCTACGCTGGCTGGGTCATGTTGTTCGAATGGATGAAAGTGCCCCAGCTCTGAAAGTTTTCGATGCAGTACCCGCTGGTGGAAGCCGAGGAAGAGGGAGACCTCCACTCCGGTGGAAGGACCAGGTGGAGAAGGACCTGTCTTCACTTGGTATTACCAATTGGCGCCAAACCGCCAAAAGGAGAGATGCGTGGCGCACTGTTGTGGACTCGGCTATAACCGCGTAAGCGGTTTCTACGCCAGTTAAGAAGAAGAAGAAGAAGCTTACAAAACGCTCAGAGAAGTGTTTTCAGTTTTTGAAAAAAATTTAACATAATCAAAGATGACGCTTGGTCTAAACTTATCACTAGACTTATACAAGTTTTATCCAAGAGAATAATATAAAGAAAACCGATTCTACATTAATTTTGGGAGTAGCTAAATAAGGTTAACCTGCTCGGTTGCGAGATTCTTTTGGTCAAGAGTGGAACGCAAGAGGTCTGTGGAACTACATGCATTTAAAGAGGTTCACCTTGCCGCAATAGTGGGAGTACTCACCGGACACTGCGGAATAGACAACATGCATGCGAAGAGGCTAGGAATCCTGCCAACCGCATACTGCCATAGCTGTATAGAGGAAGTCGAGGTGAAAACACCAAGTCATTACCTCATCCACTGTCCAGCATTCGCAAGACTGAGATTGGCCATACTTTAGGCAAACCATTCGAATTAGACATTAGCCGCTTCATAAAATTTGTGATAGGCTCAAAACGTTTCGGCGATACATAAGGCTCTTCTTTGTGATCCATACTTAGGAATCTTCTGGTATCACAACGGACTGTCACATTTTGCTGTTCAAGTTGTATCCTCGCCAAACCTCTCAGCCATTTCAAACTAAGTTAGGGAGAAGCTTGGGTCTGGTGGTGAACGAGGACAAGACGAAATATCTCCTGTCATCAAACAAACAGTCAGCGCACTCGCATCTTGGCTCCCACGTCACTGTTGAAAGTCATAACTTTGAAGTTGTTGATAATTTCGTATACCTAGGCACCAGCATCAACACCGATAATAATGTCAGCCTTGAAATCCAACGCAGAATCACTCTTGCCAACATGTGCTACTATGGACTGAGTAGGGAATTGAAAAGTAAAGTCTTCTCTCGACGAACAAAAACTAAACTCTACAAGTCTCTCATCATTCCCGTCCTGCTTTATGGTGCAGAAGCGTGGACGGTGCCAACATCCGATGAGACGGCACTAGGAGTTTTCGACAGAAAGGTTTTGCGGAAGATTTATGGTCTCTTAAACATTGGCAACGGCGAATACCGCAGAAGATGGAATGATGAGGTGTATGTGTTACTCAACGACATAGACATACTCCAGCAAATAAAAAGACAGCGGTCTCTTAAACATTGGCAACGGCGAATACCGCAGAAGATGGAATGATGAGGTGTATGTGTTACTCAACGACATAGACATACTCCAGCAAATAAAAAGACAGCGGCTACGCTGGCTAGGTCATGTTGTTCGAATGGACGAAAGTGCCCCAGCTCTGAAAGTTTTCGGTGCAGTACCCGCTGGTGGAAGCCGAGGAAGAGGGAGGCCTCTACTCCGATGGAAAGACAAGGTGGAGAATGACCTGTCTTCACTTGGTATTACCAATTAGCGCTAAACTGCCAAAAGGAGAGGTGCGTGGCGCGCTGTTGTGGACTCGGCTATAACCGCGTAAGCGGAGAAGCTACTTGTTACAGAATTATATTGCATATTTTTTCTTCTGATAAGTGTGGCGTTCCCGGATATTGGGGTTTCTTTGTTTCGATGATGTTGTGAACTTTATTTCGTAGGTGAAGATAGCGAAATCTCAACCTTGGCTTTTAAATAATATTTGCAGTAGACTGCGTCAGCCGACTGATTTGCTAAATTCCATGCAGGCCATATGAGCACCGCAGACAATGACTTGGCCAAAAGTGGCTGTTACAGACGAAGGCATCCAAAAAGTAGACAAAATATATTCGTTGACAATACAATGAGGTAGATCGAAGTAAGTGTTACCTTAATGATATCAAAGAAAGTCGTTGAATAGATCGTTCATGATTATTTAATTTATGAAAATGTCGTGGAGCTCACCATCAAAGGTTTAAGCGTCTCTCAAGTCAATGAAAATGATGGCAAAATTTATTAAAATTTTGGATGTATCGTATTCTCCGCATAAGGCTCCAAGTAATATTTTTCTCAGGTCCCAACAGAATGGTTCATCGAATATGTAACTTTTTTTTACGGCGAAATGAAAATCGTACCGTATTCGAAAGTTGGAGGATCGGAAGCGATAGGCGGGTTATCATACCAACGCGTCAGCATATGCTATTTTACCTATCTACATATACATCCAGATTTATTGATTAATACAGCATATTGGTTAAAATACTATTTCCACTCTCACACATATCCAAAATCTACATAAATTATCCTTACATTCTTACAATATGGCATTTTCTCAAATATGAATGTACATATGTATCGCTCCGTAACAAATCGTTTATAGTGGAATCGGAAGTAAGTCTCATATACATGCCAGACAAATTATTATTACTATTTTGATAGGCACTTAAAATGTAAATAAAAAGTAATGACTTTTGATTGTAACCAACCAACCACGGCAATGCCTAAGACAATGCTAGCAACCACATCCTTCTTAATCCGAAACACCAAACGCTGGGAGAACAATAGCCAGCACTTGGAAACTGTTGCGCGTCATAATGACAATGGATGAGTTGGCTAAAACCAAAGGCTGGGAAGAAAGCGAAAGGAGGTGCATAGTAAAAAAGATCAATAAGGAGATGCTGCAATCGCTTGAGAAAAATCTGTAGATCCTTGTTGTAGTGAGGCAGCAGCAGCAGCAGCAGCAGCAGCCACTGAAGTAGGCAGTGTCGTTAGGACATAGGCGGATCTGCGAGAGACAAACGTATTCATGTGTGTATGTCTTCTACTCACACGCAATCGGCGGTAACAGGTGGCGCGGAAGCTGAGATCAATCGCAGGCAACCAATACATATATGTATGAAGATCGAACTGCTTGCGCGGCTTACTCGAGCGTTGTGTAGGCAGTGGCTGGGCGTACAAACAAGAGAAAAAAATTCAAAAATAAAAAAATAATAATAACGAGCCAACAATACAAATAACAAGTGTACAATTTTAATATGATTTTTCATCTTCACTCTTTTACACATATGAAACGAATCGCGTTGGTAGTCACAGCAATCGCTGCCGGTGATCGGTCCAAAACGTGGAAGGATCACCGCACTTCCGATTGCACAGCGGGAAAAGTGTGAGAACATTTTGCTATTCGCGCGGCAGCAATTATAAATTGTGAAAGAGGAAGAAATGTAGCAAAAGTAAGCAGTCACCAACAACAACAGCAACAGCAATAACTAAAACTAATTACTCACAACGTGCCAGCCTCAAAGGCGTACAAAGGAAATGAGAACAGTTAGATGGCAGAATGAAAAATGAGCGCTGGTGACGCATGCGCAGAGCAGCAAGGGTTGAATTGGTTGAATTGGTGGGCAAAAAGGGTTTTTTATTATGCACAGCAAAAGGATACAATCGTACAATAGGAGCGTAATAAATGCATTAATGCTGTAGATGCCTGTTTCCGCTTTGTTTTGGTGTAGCAGAAAAAAATATTAATAATTTTTGTATAACACTTGAATTACAAGGACGGAAGCACACGTGGTCAAGATTCACTTTTTGTGCGTGTACTATCACTTGTTGTGGATTTTGTAAAGATTTATTTTGTTATAAAATGAAATTGAGCGTGTAATCTGGCTAAATTTCTTTCAAGCCAAATCGCTTTATAAGCAGTCTTGAACTTTACAAATATTTTGTATTTTCTGTTGTTTGTGTACAACAAATAACTGTTGCAAATATTTGAAGTACACACCTTAACAACCACAAAACACTTTGGGTACTTTACTGCGCATGCGCGCCCTCAAGCGTCTCACACACGCTCGCTGTTTGAACATTTTCAAGTTTCCCTACTTTCGTACGCGTTTAATTCGGTTTCTTCCATTATTTTCATTGTGCTTTTGTTTTGATTTCTTCAAAAATCCTTAACAATGTATAAATTTCGCTGAATGGAAAGTGTTTCTGTGAATTTGTAAGGATCGTGCCACTTGAGTACTGAAGGTCTGCGCTATAGAAATTGTATGTATGGTGCCACAATAAAAGTAATACTTACAATTAACAAGTTCCTCTTACAATTTAGCACCCATTCAATTTTCATTAAATACTTGTGAATTGCTTGCTTTGTTGGTGTTTTGTGGGTTTTATGGTTGCTTCCGTTTATGTGTTGGTTTGATGAACTGTTAAACTGTAATAAATGAGTCGGATACAATTCACAGGTTGATTCATAAAAAATGTAGAATGAGTGTTAATAAACTGTAGATAAATTTTTAACAATTTATATACTTATAAGATATACCTACATATATAATATATACCTAGTGTATACTAGTAGAAGAAGCTCAATCGAACGTTCCTCTCACTTTTTTCTGGTTACTTGTTGTTCCAATTTACTGATCTCACCAAAGCTCACACGAATTTGAAAGGTCAAGTTTTTCTAAATTTTTTCTATATTTGATCTTTAAAAAATTATAGCACCGACAATTTTTTAAGGCTGGGATATTAGTGTATATTAGATCACATTAAGTTTGTTTAGTTTAGATACATTTTGTAAACATCAATTCAGTACAATTCTAATCATGAATATCGAAATTAAAGAAACAAAAAACCAAATCTCAAAGACGTCTGAAGTGAAAAATGGGTGACACTGATTTTGTCAGACTTATTTCAAAATTTTATTTGAGTAATTAAGGATGGGATCATGTGTAGAAGTTCACGCAAGTGAGGAAAGTTTTTGATTGTCACTCACTTGGGAGTGGCCAGAAACGATTCTTCTCCACATGGTTCAAGCAGCTCACTACTTCCGGTTTTAGACCAAGTATCCTCTGGGTAGCCAACAGACATCCGTTTGAAGGCGAGCTAAAGTGAGAAGGCGAAGCCCGCTTATGCGGTTGTGCGTAGGGTTTGGGACCCACCACATAAAAACATCCCCCAATGAAAAATCTACGAAAGCCTCGGATGAGACACCCCCCTTTTGATGACGACCCCTGCAAACGTTTTAAGGATAATGATATAAGGGCATGCACCTGGAATGTCCGGACCCTTAATTGGGAAGGTGCCTCTGCCCAGCTGGTTGATGTCCTCATACGACTTAAGGCTGACATCACCGCCATCCAAGAAGTGCGATGGACGGGACAAGGACGGAAGAAGGTGGGTCCTTGTGACATCTACTACAGCGGCCATATAAAGGAGCGCAAATTTGGTGTTGGATTTGTGGTGGGAGAGAGACTCCGTCGCAGAGTCCTGGCATTCACCCCGGTGGATGAACGTCTAGCCACAATCCGCATCAAAGCGAGGTTCTTCAACATATCGCTGATTTGCGCCCACGCCCCAACGGAAGAGAAGGACGATGTGACCAAAGATGCTTTCTATGAGCGCCTAGAACGCACCTATGAGCGCTGCCCCCGCCACGATGTAAAAGTCGTGCTTGGTGATTTTAACGCCAGGGTGGGTAAAGAAGGTGTCTTTGGCACAACAGTCGGAAAATTCAGCCTCCATGACGAAACATCGCCAAACGGCCTGAGGCTGATCGACTTCGCTGGGGCCCGAAATATGGTCGTCTGTAGTACCAGATTCCAGCATAAGAAAATACATCAAGCTACTTGGCTGTCTCCTGATCGAAACACGCGGAACCAAATCGATCACGTTGTGATAGACGGAAGACATGTCTCCTGTGTTTTAGACGTGCGTACGCTCCGAGGACCAAATATAGACTCGGACCATTATCTGGTCGCAGCGAAGATACGCACCCGCCTCTGTGCAGCAAAGAATGCCCGTCAACAAGCACAAGGAAGGTTCGACGTCGAAAAGCTGCAATCGCAACAGACAGCCACGAAATACTCTACTCGACTTGCACTCCTGCTCTCTGAGAGCACTCATCAGCATCTCGGTATAAGGGAACTGTGGAACGGCATCTCAAACTCACTGCGTACCGCTGCAGCCGAAACAATTGGTTTTCGGCAACGACAAAAAACAAGCTGGTACGATGAGGAGTGCCGTCTCGCAGCGGAGAGAAAACAGACAGACAAAAAAAGAAAGAGGCCGAAATGCGTGAGTACGAAGAGCTTGAGAAGCTGGCAGACAGAGGGAATGCTCGAAAATTTTATGAAAAAATGAAGCGACTTAACGAAGGTTTCAAGACCGGAGCATCCTCATGTAGAGACCAAGGTGGTAATCTGGTAACTGATGTCCAGGGCATACTGGGATTATGGAGGGAACACTTCTCCGACCTGCTGAATGGCAGTGAGAGTACAACACCAGGAGATGGCGAACCCGATCCCCCAATCGATGACGATGGAACAGATGTTCCATTACCCGACCATGAAGAAATTCGAATAGCAATTACCCGCTTGAAGAACAACAAAGCAGCGGGGGCCGATAGATTACCGGCAGAACTATTCAAATACGGCGGCGAAGAACTGATAAGGTGCATGCATCAGCTTCTTTGCAGAATATGGTCGGAAGAAAGCATGCCTGACGATTGGAATCTCAGTGTGCTCTGCCCAATCCTTAGAAAGGGAGATCCCACAATCTGCGCCAATTACCGTGGGATCAGCCTCCTAAATATCGCATACAAGGTTCTATCGAGCGTATTGTGTGAAAGACTAAAGCCCACCGTCAACAAACTGATTGGACCTTATCAGTGTGGCTTTAGACCTGGAAAATCGACAACTGACCAGATATTCACCATGCGCCAAATCTTGGAAAAGACCCGAGAAAAGAGGATCGACACACACCACCTTTTTGTCGATTTTAAAGCTGCTTTCGACAGCACGAAAAGGAGTTGCCTTTACGCCGCGATGTCTGAATTTGGTATCCCCGCAAAACTAATACGGCTGTGTAAATTGACGTTGAGCAACACCAAAAGCTCCGTCATGATTGGGAAGGACCTCTCCGAGCCGTTCGATACCAAACGAGGTTTCAGACAAGGTGACTCACTATCGTGCGACTTCTTTAACCTGATGCTGGAAAAAATTATAAGAGCTGCAGAGCTAAACCGAGAAGGTACAATCTTCTACAAGAGTGTACAGCTCCTGGCGTACGCCGATGATATTGATATCATCGGAAGCAACAACCGCGCCGTTTGTTCTGCTTTTTCCCGCATGGATAAGGAGGCGAAGCGAATGGGTCTGGAGGTGAATGAGGACAAGACGAAATATCTCCTGTCATCAAACAAACAGTCGGCGCATTCGCGTCTTGGCTCCCACGTCACTGTTGACAGTCATAACTTCGAGGTCGTAGATAATTTCGTATACCTGGGAACCAGCATCAACAACACGAACAATGTCAGCCTCGAAATCCAGCGCAGAATAACTCTTGCCAACAGGTGCTACTATGGACTGAGTAGGCAATTGAAAAGTAAAGTCCTCTCTCGACGAACCAAAATCAAGCTCTACAAGTCGCGTATCATTCCCGTCCTGCTTTACGGTGCAGAAGCTTGGACGATGTCAACATCAGATGAGACGACACTAGGAGTTTTCGAGAGGAAAATTTTGCGCAAGATTTATGGTCCTCAGAACATTGGCAACGGCGAATACCGCAGACGATGGAACGATGAGCTGTACGAGTTATACGACGACATTGACATAGTTCAGCGAATAAAAAGACAGCGGCTACGCTGGCTAGGTCATGTTGTCCGAATGGACGAAAACACTCCAGCCCTGAAAGTATTCGATGCAGTACCCGCCGGAGGAAGCCGAGGAAGGGGAAGGCCTCCACTCCGTTGGAGGGACCAGGTGGAGAGCGACCTGGTTACACTTGGGATCTCCAACTGGCGCCGAACTGCGAAGGAGAGAGACAGGTGGCGCACTATCGTCGATTCGGCTATAACCGGCTAAACGGTTGCAACGCCAATCACATACATACATACAATTAATGGATTAATGGACACTTTTGTATCCCTAAAGTTTTTCAGTTTGACATCAAAGTTAAACTAAGGAGCAGTAAGCCCTCGGCAATTATACACACATTCTTTAAAAAAACTTCCGCACACCAAAGAGGATAGGCGGTTGACTGAGAGTATTTAAAAAATATTCGTTGTCATATGTTTCGACATCTCCCCATTTATTTTATGAACAAATTCGATTTGCAATTCTTGTAGAAACTTGTAATAGTAGTCATTCGTTTTGTCGTCCTGAAGCCTAACGTTTTCTTCAAGAGTTGATTTGTCGATCGTTAACAAATAAAAGTTCTTCGAAGGCTCTCGGAAAACTAATCATTCGTTTCTTAACTTTTCGATTTGTGAATATCCGCGTAGTTTAATGGATCTTATTATACTAAATACTGTCAACACATTCATAAAGTTTCTATAGTCTCAATCCGTACTAAAAGTACGTCCAGTAAAATCCATTTCTAAAGAAATTTCCTAAATCAGAACTATTTTCGACGACGAAAACCATACTACATTATATGCAGCCCATAGTAAAGGGGGTTTCAATAAGAGCGCTACAAAAACGGTTTGGGATATCAATGACATTCTTTATTCCTGTAAATGTACATTCGATGCTATTATGTACGGAACTCGATTTCTCGGAAATCGAGTCTAGACGCTCGACTCAATTTTCGACGGTTTTTAAGCATAAATCGACCTCGTACTCCTGCAATTTCTCATTCGTAGGAAGTTCATAAATCTTCGCTGGCTTGTTGGCATAGACCATAGACTTGACGTAGCCCCACAGCAATTAGTCTAACGGGGTTAATTCGCACGACCGAGGCGGCCAATTGATTGGACAATTTCTTGAGATAACACGTTCACCAAACTTGGTTTTCAATAAATCGATTGTGACATTCACTGTGTAGCGCCGCCCTGTTGGAACCACATATTGTCCAATTCCATGTCATCCATTTCGAGCTAAAAATATTCGGTTATCATTGAGAGGTAGCGATTTCCATTAATAGTAACGTGCCGGTCTTGATCACCACATATTTTTTGAATATATCATATTTTGCTTATTGACGAAGCCATTCAGCCAGAAATAAGCCGACCATAAATTGAACGTAGCGCTCTTAAAGTTGAGGCCACTGACTCCGAATTTAGGTAGTAAATTTTAATAATTTCGACTCGTTGTTGGATCGTATATCTTTCCATTATGAAATGGCAAACCATACAGAAGAGAAATGTCAAAAGATTAGGGAAAAAATGGCTTAATTTGGTGTCCCTCTCGGTCTACTTTTGTAGCGTTCCTGTAGAAAAAACCTTTATATATTAATAGTGGTGATGAAAACCTCAATCTGACATTAAGGAGATATTCAAAGGCTCTTTTACCATCAAAAGACCAGGAAAGTGCATTCCTGGAACAAAGAGAAGCCTATTTGGAGACTATTTTTGAACATTTTAATGTAATTTCTATCATACGCGGATACATTTCAGGACTGTTTTCCGCATATGGGTTGTTGTTTTTGTATGTATATAATATTATTGTTAAATCAGTCTAGAAGCATTTAAGTCGTTCTTGTATAAACTAGATTACTTCACTTCATACTTTATTAACTGATCGTAACACATGATCGTATTTTCCTAATAAAATTGAATACTGCTTCAAAATCGTTGAGTTAGATATGGATCAACTGCATTAATATACTTGTGAATTAAACCAAATACAAACTCTTTCCAAAGAAACCGTACCATTGAAATATTACTGTACTTAAATACATTATAATCCATAGAAGTCAAAACATTACCCAGTACTAGAAAAAAACTAAAATATATTGATTTTATACAAAGAACTCGGCAAACTCGGCACAACTAATTGCGTATAATTTTTCACCAAACACCAATATTCCAACACATCACCCAAGCATCTCAAATCAATCAGCTAAGCATAAAATGAGTCTGGAAGATCACTTTGTTATCGTGAGATCCTCTCGTTTGATCGTTACACTTGTTAACATCGCCAATTACAACACTGCGCACAGCCATACATACATAAATACATTCGTAGATACGGCGTGTGTGTAATCCGAAGTCACCTAACCTTGTTTTCACAATGAGGCGCCAACTGGATTACCTGCCTGCCGCTACGGTACACCTTTGACAACACCGATCGTAACGGCGATAAGGATCAAGCAAGGAGTTGCGCCTTTATCTTTATTGTTGTTTTTGATGTTGGCAAAACAAGTGTTGCAAACGTCGGTGAATAGGCGAAAACTACATATATATATGATACATATATCGCTCTAGAGTCGCCAGCTTGTTCGTGAAATGTGAGCAAATCAAAGAGCACCGATCAGCATCGACAGAGAGACAGACAGACAGAGTCCGGCGTGTGTGCACTCGTAGGAGTTAATATTATGTACATAAACAATGACACAGTAGGCGCTACATTGACATTGGACATTATGTTCGCCGGTGAACATTGGTGATCGTTAGTGAGTTCGTCAATGGGCGTGTTCAGCTGATCTTGTTCTTCGTTAGATTTGATACTAAGCTGTTGCTGTGGTTGCTGCTTAAGTCGGGTGGCGCTAACTGTTGCGAATATTATGCTAATAGGATTATAGAAAGTGTTAGCTATGCTGCTCTAAGTCCACTATCAAGATTTTAGGGGTATTTAAATTTATTTTTTAATGTTTATGTAAAAATATTATATATGATTTCGTTATGAATAATTAAAGCCATTGGCCACCCTCATGAATATGAGAACTGGTCACGTACAGCTAATTCGATAAAGTTTAAAGATTTACTGGTGCCAGACGTGATTTCTTATTATTCCTCTTCTGCGCCTTCTGACGCTTAACATATGTATGTCTCACCTGAGAACTGCCACTTTTACCTCATCTGACCTCTGACGTCAACTCCATCACTCAGTGTTCGGATCACTTTTGTGTGCTTAAGCTTCATACCACAATAACTCTCCTTGCCACCAAGAAACGATCTGATTTTTTCCTTACTGGTGTCATTTACTTGCTTCAACTTATTTTCTAGAGACCGTGGCTTCATTCAGCGAATGGCCATTTAAGGGAGCGTACTCTAAAGACTGGCTTTTAACGGGTAGGAGGCAGCCATCCACATTAATATGTCACTTATGCCTGGTTGCCATCCCACCATATTCAGGCATCGGAATGTCTCGACCCTCAGTTTAGGATTCAATCAAACCTAAGTCTTTGTCAACAACTCAGGATCAATGGTCCACAGGTAGTGTAATAAGGCGATAAAACAGCAAGTTATTTAGCATTACCCAATGACGCCGCCGGCCCATAAACCGCACCAAACCGTAATTTTTTCGGGTGACTCATGGAGTACATATGGATTACTCCTGACCAATAACGTATATTTTATACTTATTGACAAAGCCGGAAATGAGCCTCATCGCTGAAAATAATTTTTCGATGAAAATTCGGATCATTTTTAAGTTATTGCTCAGCCCAATTCACGAACATACGACGATACTGGTGGTCAAGCGGCTTTAGTTCTTGTATCAAGGAGCCAATCTATTGTCGCTAAATTCGCCACAACGACTTCACAGAGATGTCAAACATTTGAGAATGACGTGTGAGAGACTGATTTGGGTCTTCCTCAATTGATTCTCTATCTCGATACTACGGGCACTTCTTTGTCTCACTGGCACGGGAACATTTTGTACTGTACCTGTGGTTTTGAAACCTTTTCCCCTAGACGCTCAATTGTTGATCTGACAGGACGATTATGTCGACCATAAATTGGACATAGCGATCTTAAAGTTAATTTCGACTCTTTGTTGGATCGTATATCTTTCCATGATGAAATGGCAAACCTTACTGAAGAGAAATTTCGAAAGAGCGGGAAACAATATGGAATCGTTTGCTGTCCGTATCGGTCTACTTTTGTAGCGTCCCTATTGAAAATCCTTTATATGGGTTGTCTCACCTTGCTTCGTACATAGTATCATATACGTCGTCTTAAGGCATTGAAATAATGATTTTTCAGGGAAATGTTTTTTTCTCAGATGATATGTAGTCCTTGTAGGTTATAAATCTGAGATCGTTCTCATTACATTAAATGTGATTACCATGAGATTCGTTCAAGTTCATTCTGGTTAATAGAGGACTCCGAGGACTATTATGGCGAATTAACCATTTAATAGAGAGACAAGTATAACTTTGAGTAAAAATATGAATTTATAATTGTAATAAATTTGTTTTATCATTTTTCCTTTTATTTCCTTTTTTCTCCTTTTTATTAGATACAATTCAATTTAAAGCATTTTATTTGCTTTCTTTCACACACACACCCACACATACACCTACACACAAGTGTACAAATGGTATTTAATCTCTTTGCTGCGTCAATTATTCTATTTTTCTCCCACGACGATAAACGTTTGCGCTATTTGTATGCGAATGAATTGAAATAAAATTGCAAAATCAATATGTACAAAATGTGTCAATATTGACATTTTTAAAATGCATGGAACGCTCGGCAGTCAGCATTCTGCTTCACCACTCAGCACTCATCATTCAACATTCAACTCTCTCTGAGGCAGACAAATAAAGTCCAATCGAACAATCATTTGCAAGGGGCCCATCGTTCGCTGCCAGCAGAAGGCCGTAGTAGCGGCCCACCCACTACGCTTCGCAACACAAACGACCAATGGTCAGCACCGTTTCGTAGTCGCACTGCCGTTCCACTTGATGGGGCAGCAATGTTGAATTTTTAATTTGACTTTAATGAAATTTAAACTTATCAATTGTGGCATTGCTGCTTGCTCAAGGGAGAAAATATATATTTCATCAAAAAAATTGAACTGCAATTCATTGCAAACTTTCCAATATTGCAGCGAGCAGCACGCAATCGACTGCTTTCGTTTTCATTGGCAGGAAAATAAGTACGAAATTGAAGTCTCTTCTGTGATAAAAAAAATGAAAAGTGTTAAGTGGTTTTAAAATAAATAATATTAACAAAATTTTTATTAACCTCCATAGTGAAAAAACGATATGTTGAGCCGAACGCCCGCCCAGTGGTTAAACACTTTGGACATCACTTTCACAGCCCAGAGCGACTTGTTAATGGCTGACCATCGTTGGGTGTCGTTTCGTTTAGCCAGACATTCGTTTTTTAGCTTCTTCTTCCTATTTGTTTCAAAAGACTTAAATGAATTGAAGTCCTTGTCGGCCACAGCTTCGCTCATTGAACACCTTAACGCTGCTTATTGAACTCTCGTAATTATTACATACCTGCTCGAAATTGGCTTCAACACAGAGGTCGCAAAGTTCCGTATTGCACAGAAGGTTGTTGGCAAATTGGCAAGTGGCATTTTTGTCAAGTAATTGACAGTCACGCAAGTGCTTGGGAGATGCCGCAAAGAAATGTGACACATACATACATTCGTATGAAATTTCGTGCGCGTGTGCGAAGAGAAATGTAGGGGGAACTGCAGTGTGGAGCATTGTAAGTTGGGAAAATATGAAAAAATCCACTTTTTGGTCAGTACAATATATTAAAATTTCATAAAATTCTGTCATACACTTGTTATAGAGCTCTTTAATTTTTTCAGCGAATTTTCTTTATGACTTCCTGAAAAGATATCTATTTGATTTTCGCGAATATTAAAAAGATCTTCGCTATAGCGACCTCTATAAATCTTTTTGAGATGTTAAGAGACTCTAAAATTGTATTTACTTCTTCGATGTTAGTATTTTATACCCAGTTGGATTGAGGCGACTATTTTTGGGCATTATAGTAACTGTTTGATTTCTGTCTGCAAGATATTCAGAATGCTACCAATTTCAAGTGAATTCGTAAATGTGTTATGTTAAAGAAAGAACTTAAAGGGTGCAATTCTCATTCATTAAGAACAATTACCCATCGGTTCGGATTTTTTAATAGTGCATATCATATACTGAACCATTAAGTTTCACGCTTTCGTATATCAGCAGAAGTGGGTACCATTAAGCTAGCACACGACTTTCTGCTCTGAAGTTTAGCCTCCATTAGATACTTCATCCTACAGGGACTTCACTTAAAGGCCGCCATTCTGATATTGATTGCAACGACTATAAGCTAGTGATTAGGATACAGCGGGGCTGGTAAGTTCTCGATTTTTATTATTATGATACTGGGAACGGATCGGAGCTCGCTGTATTCGTGGACTTAAGGGGATATATATGTAGAAGTCAGTCAAAAAATCGATTTTTTTTTATTCTTTTATCTTAAAGTATATGTTCTTAAGAATGTTATCTCACAATTTTATAGGCATTTAAGCAGTAGAAGCGAAGTTATAGCGTTTTGCAATTCGCTCCTCTGTACTAGACATAAGTGTGCTTGAAACTTTAAACGCGATTATTTGGAAATCATATTTTTTCGAAAACGGCATTCGTCGTCGTCGGTGGCTTGGATTACCGAAAGATAATACATTTCATTAGATGTAAAAAGTAGCTTTTATGGAAAAATCTTCGCTGTTTTTTTCTCATTTCAATGAATCGTTCACCAGGACACCACATGACTCCATACTAACGAAATTTGTTGGGTTTCAGTTGAGCCGATGGGCTGGAAACGTAGTCACGGCAAGCCTCTTTGAAAAAACGCGTGAGTCGATTTTTCAGCGGTCCTAAGTTGCTGTTTCGTAATGGTAGGATTTCTAATAATAGGATTGTTCAGTAAAGTATCGTTTTGCTGGATGCTTTTTCTCCAAAGGTTTGGTGGTCTCGGCACTTCCTTTTGACTGTCCTCTTTTTGCTTTACAAGACTAAGCTTGAAACAACTTGGATCGTATGGTTTCAGGCATCCAGCCGAATTAGTTCAAATGGAAATCAATCGCCTTAACAGATTTGTGATGGGTTCAAGACGCTTTAGCGATACTTCTCGACCATATTTAAGAGCTGTTCTATCATAAAGGACTAGCGTTAATACCTAACTTAACCTAATTCTCAACGAATAGCCTTTATAGGCGGTTTTAGCCGAAATGATCGAGATCCATCGAATCATTTCTCTATGACGTCATCCGATCTGTAAATATTAACAAAGCGATATAACTTCGCGTGAATATAACTGTCTTATCTACTTCTGGCACTCGTGTTATATATATATATTTTGATATTATAATCGATTTCACTTCCGCGTTCGTATATTTAGCATATACAAATTAACTTTCAGAAAGTTTTGCGCGCATCTCACTGACCTTCTGAGCGTTTTACGCATTTTTATCACCGACTTCATCGAATTTCGTGGGGACAAAGAGGACGCAGGTGTAAAACTTAAAAAAATAAACGCGTTCAAAGCGGCATTGGAGACAATTTTACGCGCTCATAAATTGCATTTAAATGCACTCTCACACACTCAAATACAGACAGATATGCATATAAGTGTGTTTGCGCATGCGTCCTGTAGAGGGTGCATGCGATCGCTGCTCAAGAATCAACCCTGTCTAGGCAGCACTCGCACACTTGTCACCAATACAAACAGCGCTAAAATTGCACTTGTTGCAACGGTGCACTAAATTCGTTTGCGGCACAACAACGGTTGACGTCGAGTTGGTGTTTGTGATGTTGTTTATCTGTATGTGTTTGTATTGGCATTTCGGTGTGTGCAATGTGCAATAAATATGCCAGCAGGTTGCATGCTAAAGCGCTGTTGTTGTTGTTGCTTTTGTTGCACTTGCAGCGCACGGTGGCAATATCGTGGTGGCGTGTTTGTTGTGTGACATTTTTATCTAATTGACAAAACCTTTGCTTGCCTTTCGGTAGATGCGCCTTCAGATATTCGGCTGTACGAATGTTCGGTGTTTCTGTTTTGTGTTTTGTTTTGCTTGTAATTTCGGTTGTCACAATGTGTGGCATTCGAATCGATCGCACGAGAAAATGTGTCGCGGTGCATCGCAAATTTGTCGAAATGTCTTTTGGGGCGTGCTACGGCAATAAAATGCACCCTTTGTTGACCTTTTGTGGTGTTCGGCTCGGTTCGTTTAAATTATGAGCGTATTTGATGGGCAGCAGGTTACTTACTACCATCACTCCTTCGAGCAATTCAATTTATTACTATTGTTCTCTTTTGTGGGGAGGTTTCTACGCGTGTTTTGTTTTGAAAATTGCGGGTGTAGACAATTTGGGAGCCGCGGGTTGGGGTGTCAACGCCTTGTGAATTTTTATTTTGCGGCAAATATTAAAGTCCAATATTGTCCTCTTGTGTCATTATATGTATTTGTTTTGGTTTTCGTAGAGATTTTCAACGAAAGATTGCAGAAAATTTTAAATTCGTTGTGATACAGAAATGTTTCGACTTGATTGATATGCGATCTTCGGCTAATTTTCAAAGGGAAAAATAAAGTATATTTTGCTTTAAATTTGCCATAGGTAAACCATTTATAGAAAACAGTAGTTTATTACCGAAATACATTTTTTTAAGGTCTACAAAACAGGCTTCTGTGGTGACGATATCGGCTTACCAATTCGGCATAGTATAGCAATGTAACCGTTTGTCCTCTAGTAGTCGCTGTATTTTGTGAATACCAGAAAATAGTATCAGTCCTCGCTTTTCGAACTGTTCCTCGTTCTTTGCCGTTCCGCAGGAAAGTCTTTCGGATGTCATTTAAACAAAGTCCAACCCTAATGATCTAAAGATTGTTGTCTGGAGTAGGAAAATGCGGCGATCGGCGATCTGTCAATACAAGATCGTGGACTTTTGTCACGTTACACTTCGTGGAAGTAGTTTTCGGAACACTTAAGTGAGGCCTATCAAAAACTCCAGGTAGTCCCAAATGGAAATCGTTAAATCATATTTGATGCTCGACATCGAAGGAAAACAGTTACCGTCAAACAATTATGATTATATTGAACGATTTAACCACCGAAAACAAGAATTTAAATACCAATATTATTTACCACCAATATTGATTTTTTCTATTTGTCTAAAATTTACGCACGAGTCCGATTGGGTCAGTTTAAAGAGAAGTGTAATGAGTTTATCAATATATATATAGGGAAAGATAAACGATAGCTATATGAATCTAATCATTTCTGACAGAATGGCTTTGTCGATAAGCAAAATATGTGTTAGGCAACAATTCACATGTACTCCATGGGTCACCATTGCATCCTGAAAAAAAAAAAAAATACGGTTTGGTACGGTTTATGGGCCTGTGGCTTCATTGGACCGTACTTCTTCCGTGATAGTCAAGGCTGGCACGTTACTGTGAATGGGAATTGCTACCGCTCAATAATAACCGAATATTGTTGAACCGAATTGGATAATATGGACTTGGTCAATAGGTAGGTCCAATAGGGCGGCGTCACAAGCCACACAGCGATTGTCACAATCGATTTATTGAAAACCAAGTTGGGTGATAGCGTTATCTCACGAAGTGGCCCAGTCAATTGGTCACCTCTGTCGTGCGATTTGACGCCGTTAGACTATTTCCAGTAGGGCTACGTCAAGTCTATGGTCTATGCCAATAAGCCTGCGCCGATTGAGGATCTTTGTACGAATATCGAACGTGAAATTGCAGCAGTATCGGCGGATTTATGCATGAAAACCGTCGAAAATTGGCTTCAGCGTCTGGACTTCTGCAAGCGTACTCGTGGCCAAGCAAGAGAAAACGAGTTCCATACTTAATGGCATCAAATGTACATTTTTGCATAATTTAAAAAAAACCTTTGTAGCGCTCTAATTGAAACCCCCTTTATATATAATTTTCTTATGTGCAACCGTCGTAAACTCATAAGACTTGGGTATTTGGCCGGAAGAAATATCCTGAGGTTAGTTTTTGGTTTCTGGATAAAATAATGAAGAATTTTTCGAATAGTTGAATCAACATCAGATTTATATATACCTCAATGAAAATTAGATATACCCTTACATAGAGTATGTACAATTACAGCTATCTTTTTGAAATATCGTAATTACATTTCAAAAACTCAATGAGATAATTGTAGGGTCTCACGGCTTAGTCCCAGGAGCGGCAACGACATATTGCAAATAACAACCGGAACGAAATAAATGCTCATTTCACAGTACGGAAACGCAAATAAGAGGGCGCTTCCTCAAATTGCATACACTCACAGAAAGAGCAAGAGGAAAACTGTAATAAGCTTTGAACTATCTCAATGCAAAATCCATGAAATCAGCAAATTGCTTGGCTGTAAAGCCTATTGAAACAATGCACATCGAGGATGCAAAGGATAAGCAGCGAGAAATGCATAAACACAACAAGATGAGCCGGGCTTAGTGGCCACTAAGAAGTAAATGCCTCGACACGCACACACACACAGAAAAAAAGACAGCGCGTGCCCATTCATAACAGACCGGGATGCTTTGAAATTTGTCAGCACTTGGCGCTATGAGGATCGGCTTATCACTCGTATATATACAAGATGTGGTATCTATTTATGATTGCTTATCGGCATTATTGCTCGTTGACATTGGCTTTGTTCAATGCCGCAAAATTTGCCAATGCCACAACAACTACATCATTAACTATTTGACCTAACTAAGCGCGCGCACGCACACACACACAGATCCACTCGAGAATACACAGGCTGTGGGCACTACCAAATTCGATACGCTCATTTTCGAATATCGCAATGCACGCATCTTGTTTACAACTTGGCAAATTTGCCTTCTGCCAATATGGTGGCGCTCATTTCAACTTAGTGTTTTTGTTGTTGTTGTTGTAAAGGTTGCTTGTGTTGCAAGACGTTTGAACGTTGCCGCACGTGCGACGCAGTCATCATGCCTTGCAACCACACACACTCACATCTTTAGTTTGCTATGTGTGGCTGCTGCGCCGGCGCATCTAATAAAGGCGCCACCTACTTACCGTTTACAATTAAATGTAACCGTTTCATTTGGCGTTTTGGCAAGGAGTTTAGTATTTCATATTATATTTTATACTTTCGACGGTCTAGTTGGTGTCTTTTCGGACTGGAGCTGTCCGTTTCATTTAATTAAATTGTGTGAGAAGGCCGCGCCGACGCGTGATTCAACAGAATTTCTCTTTATATAATTTAGTAATTAGCGAAAGCGATGACTTTGTAAAAACGAAGGGCTGTAATATACGAGTTAGTATTTCAGCAGTCAATGTCGGTGGTCTTAGTTAGCTCGAATTCGTATTAAGTGGGCGTGTACAATCGACTGTTGGTTGCACTTGCGGTTGATGATGGTAAACTAAATCAATGCAGTTAGGGATTAAATATTTTTCAAAGAATTGTAAATAATTTTGCCATTTTGGATTATTTTACTTTAATTTTTTTGGTGTTGTTTTCCTATTGCTATTGTGGAAAAGTTTCCTAGGCAGTACTCCTTTCTTCGACATTTGGAAATAAATTGAGGTCCTTTCTAATTACAAAGAACTGACTGTCGTGAGAATGGTTTCAGTACATCTCTTTAAAAAATCTTCTCCTACGAACTTCTCTAAATTTTGTTTTTTTTCGGATAAAATGTTTAATATTATTGTGATTCGTAATACTTCCTATAGATAAAACCTGGAACTTTGTATAAAGAAGACCGGTAGAAACAGACAAATTTCATTTTTAACTGAAAATTCTGAACTAAAGGTGGGAAATAGTTCTTCTTACAAAATGTATTATTCAATTTAAAAGAGGTTGAATAATTGCTTGCTTGTTATTATGTTTGTGATATTTGATTGTTATGAGAGTATTTTTTTACTCAAACGATTTAAGTGTGTGATGTATAGGTGGCGAGAATTGGTTACCAATATCGTTCAACTCCATAGACATCATAAAGGATTTCTTAGACGTGTGTATTGGTCTTGTTGACAGCTGTTTCTTGATTGGCTTTCTACGGAACAACGTTTATTACTGACATTTCCACCAATTGCTGGACAAAGTGGTCTCAAATTGGGCTTCTCGGCAGGAATTTATTCGGGCCAGTCGCGGTAGTCACTTGCCCAAAATCATTTTTAAAATATAATGGCATATACAGTATACTCTCGAAAAGTAAATTCTCAGAAAGTAAATAATCGCGGAAAAGTTAATCACCTTTAAGATTACACATGGGTGGTGCATGTTTAATTTACTTTTCAGAGAGTGTGATAAAAAATTCGAAACGAAGCAAGCAGCGTTTTTTACGATGTTGCAAAAACACTTACTCTCTTGTTTATCGCGTCTTTTTAGTAAATAAACTCTCCTACTTGATCCACTGGTTTAAAAATGAAAACGATGCAAATAAATGAATGAATTTTTTAAGTTTAAGTTCTTTCACCAAAAACTAGTTATGGATCTGAAGTTAAAAATTTCAAGACTTTTCTTAATTTGTAAAATTTAGTTTCTGATTGCAAGGGTACCCCGAAAAAATTAGTAATTACTTCGATAAAATCTTCGCCGGTCCTCATCTCTAATTTGTCGTGATCCTAAAAAGTTCTAGACTCATAGATTTCTACGATACAATTCTCAGTTTGCAATTACGTATGTACATATGTATATGAAAATATTTATTATCATATACATACATACATATATTTCATGTGCACTTGGTTAAAGATTTTTTCTTCAATTACTTATTACCCTTAATATGAACATATGCTGAAATATTTTCTTTTATTACAAAAAAATATATATTTATGTGGATATATGTGTATTTGAACATACATAAAAGAAAAACTTAAATTCATATAAAATATATACCATACAAATATAGATAAATATATACATATATATGTATGTGTATATGTCTTTAGCGCACAGACCAATCAGCAAGGCGCACAAATCCAAATCTTTTCCACCACAGCGTCAGAGCGCAATGCAGTGCCTCATTGGCCGTGGGAAGTTATGTGAGAGCACGTGCTGTTGATTTTCGCTTAAGTTGTTTTGTTGCCACATTAAGTGTTGTTACTATAATTTGTACGTAGTGGTTGGTGTAATTTCAAATTCCAATACATAGACATACACCATGGATATGCACACCAGCAGCTTCTACAGCAACAGCTGACACAAACGAAACCTTATAAACGCAGCCCAATCCAAAGGCTCCACAAAGGTCTCAGCAAACACGTCGACATACATATACACATTAACTGCTGGAACTGGCTGTGCGCCACCACCGAATGTGAGAGAGAATGCTCAATAAGATTTACCTGTCGCCTACCTGCCGACCGAACTGTGGTGAATTGCTTGCATGGCTAAGGAGTCGCTATAAATACCGCCGCCAGGAGACTGTTGAAGGCATACGCTTGCAGGACGTGAACGTGTAGACATTTACTCACTAGTAAACTGTAGATTTAAATTTGTGATTTTCTTGCGAATTCGAAATACATTCGACTAAAAATACAAGACAACATGTCGTCCAGTGAAATATATCGTTATTATTATAAAACCTCCGAGGATTTGCAGGCATTCAAATCGAATGCGAACGAGATGTTCTTCAATCCGATGGCGGCGTATAATCCGCCACCACTGGTGAGCGCAAATCAGCAGCATCATCATCAACTTCACCAGGAACAGCAGCAACAACAATACCATTGTGCGCCCAACAACAATTTCTTGCCAAGCAACGGCTTCATCACTTTCGAGCAGGCTTCCTCTGATGGTTGGATTACTTCATCGCCAGCGAGTCATCGCTCGGAAAGCCCTGAATATGTGGATCTTAATATGATTTATGCTAATGGCGCGCATAGCGGCGCTCATCCATTGCACGCGACTGTAACACAATACGGTTTACATTTGGAATCGTCACCACCAGCACAAAATTTACTAACTGGCTTGACCAACACAACGCCAACAACTACCAATGCCACAAAAACAATCGCCTCCAAAGCGCAAAACAGCGGTGCCACAACCAAAGCGAAGCGTTCCTATACACGCCGCACACCAAAAGCCACACCAGCGCCAACAACTTCACCTGCATTGCCGCCAATCACCAGCGATGCCATCGTTTCCATTGCGACCAATGCAGCCGCCGCGATTAGCGCCAATCCGCTTACTGTCACCAATACGCCATATACGCACGATTTTCAAAATTTCGATTTTGACCAAGCGGCAGCATTGTTTGATGGCGACAGTGTTGACGACGAAGATATGGACGATCAATTGATGCTCTTCGGTGCTGACGACGACTTTGAAGCCGCAGATGGTTCCTTCGAGCTCGCCGAACAATCCGCCACCATGCAAGCGAATGGTGATTCCAGCGCGTCCGCACAACCCGGCGCTAAGAAGCGACGTGGCAAGCAAATCTCGCCCGTGGTCAAGCGTAAGCGTCGTTTGGCGGCCAATGCGCGTGAACGCCGTCGCATGCAAAATCTCAATCAGGCTTTCGATCGGCTGCGTCAATATCTGCCATGTCTAGGAAACGACCGACAACTCTCCAAACATGAAACGCTACAGATGGCGCAGACTTACATTTCGGCGTTGGGCGATTTATTGCGCTAAGTTGCAAGAGCAGTGCTGGTTCAAGGCGTGGCCGTTGCAGTATTTTTTGTTGTTGTTGTGAGATATAAATGACTGAGTTAGACAATACAAATGTAAATATGTAGTTGAAGTTTCCCTAGTTGTAAGCTGTGTATTTGTTGCTGTATATTTATTTAGCATTAGATTTGTTTAAAGAATATTAAATTAAGAAAACCAAATATTGTATATAAGAAACCGGAAGACAAAAAATAATATGCCTAAGTTTAGTTAAAGAAATAAAATAATAGAAATAATTAACAAATCAAATGATTGAATTTTATTTTTATCACCATATATTTTGAAAAGAAACTCCAAGAAAAGAAGAAGTGGAGTTAAGTACTTTGATCTATGATTCTCCAAAGTGAAACTTACAGTGCTTTATTATCAGTGTCCTTTCGTAATTTCCTGAAAATCTTCTAAACCTTTGAGGACAAGCAGTTTGAGAATGCCAGACACCTCGAGACAGTGATCCATGAGTTCGATTCGATGTATCGAAGGTTTATAGTAGGGCGTCTCAGGTCTTCAATGCCATGTATACGTTCCAATCAACGTTCCAAGAAAAGAATGTCTTCCTGATTTTTGTGGTGTTTATACTTTCAAGCCTAATCATATTCTAACAGTGGGAAGTGTGTCTTGCGTAGTGTCTACGTAACCAGAACAGACCCGGATTTTATCCGGCCAAGGAATGTCGAATTGGAGGCATTTTTCTAATTCTTTGGAGATTGTTTACATCGTTACAACAACAACAGCATCTCCTTTTTTGCTGAGTACCCTGAATATTTGACTCCGCACTATCTCATTAGCGTCGCAGAGCTAATACTATGATATTTGTAATAATTCTCAGCTAGATACGCACTTCTCGATGTTTTTTTTAGACGTATCTAATGTTCTCAGGAATTTTATTTTCAGACCACTTATGACGGAAACCACAGTTCCAAGCCGGCTCTGAAATTTATTATTTTTTTTCAAAAAATCTTCTAAACTCATCCATCTCACTTGTCTATAGTGGTCACGGGTTATTTATTGAAGCAAGTTTATCGGCTTGTTTGTGATTTCTCTGTATAGACATTGAGAGTATAGATTCATTGCCAGATTTGTTATTTCTTAAATAACAGTTGAAAGCTCTAAAATTAATGATAAATAGTTGAATTTCGTTGGAGGGGCGAGTTTAACCTCTTTTTATCTCTGTTATGAGCAAAGATATATAGTATAGATGTGCAAAAGTATGTGGGCATGCAAACACTTGAGCCCATAATCATTTGTAAAACATGAAAAGCTGCGAAATTATCACATGAAAGAAGCTTCCGTTTCTCTCACCTTGTTAGCGGCATCTTTTGTTTGTGTTGTCTGGGCTCCCACGTGCAATCGATCGAATCGAACCTGTGTTTTCTCAGGCTGCAGACAAAGTGACCAGTCAATTTGTCAATTATACAAATTGTCGACTCGGCTACCCGAAAATCGCCGATTCACACAGCCATCGATGCCAAGCCGTCGTATGAGTCCATGCTTTGGCACAGATTGCGACATGTTGCAAGAACGCAAGAGACTCCGCGTCGAAATGCCACCTGCATGCAGCTGCCAAAGCACTGGACCGGCGAAGAGCCGGAGCAAGTGGGGAGTCGAGTGGAGCAAAGGATGCACTCTAAAGGCATCAATAATGAACAATAAATGAAGGAATGGTGAAGCTGCACGCAGTAGCCGAGCGGAACGCAATTCAATGGTACGCATCGATATGCGTACTGAACTGATCTGAAAAGGGTGGCGAACGAAATACCAACACAACACAAGCGCAGAGGGTGAGCGAAAGAAGCCGAAAACCGCACAATCTTCGCCAAATCGCATGTCTTTGTCAATTTTATGCAGTTTTCTGTATCATTCGCTTTTGGGCTAACGGCAGCAACTATGTTTAATCCTAAAAAAAAATGGGACTACAAAGATCAGCGAAGAGTCTGCCAAAACGGCCATTGAGTGTAAGATGAGCTGAGCTCAACTGAGCTGAGCCGACAAAACGTCACCACAACAACATCCTATGGCGGCGTGTGTGACTTGGGGCTGCGCTTTTATGTGGTTAAGCCACAAGCTGAAAAGAAATTTGTTATAAGCTTAATTGGTTGTCTATACAACACCTTTTTTTGCGATGTGGTTTTTTACGCCTTGTTGCTGGGGGTTTCGGCATATTGTGGGGACGCATGACAAAGAGATTAAGGCATCGTCTGACATTTAGGATGAATCGTTTAATGAACTTTAACACCATCAATTTGTCACTGCTTGTTAGTGTCGAAAGTTTGAGCACCTCCAGTGTGATTGAGCGGATGACCGGTGGTTTTGTGGCTTTACAAAAGGAGACCATTCTTTATTTACTTCAAGATGGTTTACTTTAATGTTGATATTATATATTTCTTGCAATATATCTCTAAAAGTCTACGATACTCTATACATTATAAAGTCTCATCTTCGGCAATTAAAGGAACTAGCTTTAGGAAGTTATTTTTTTAGGTCAGGTGCGTCTTAATCTCTCAGAGTTTGGCATTTATCTTATATTCATAGCAGTCTATTTTAGGGAGAGGGCGGACTCGTGAGAATCAGATAAGATTAGAAATTTAACCATACGTGAACTTGAGGCATGGCTTTTACCTTTTGGTTTCATATTATAAAACTGTGAGCTGTAGGAACTATCAGATCCAACGTCAAAGAGTATATTTTTCTCGATTCCTTGGTCTTTAGTAATCCATTTAGAATCTGGGATTGTTGTAAGATTATACGGTTCTTACATCAGTTTTGAACTTTCCTGCATCTTTTTTCACTTTTTGTCATCTAAAATACTTTATTGTTCTTAATTACATGGTCTAGTTCGTGTCGGGTTTTTATATTAGTAGCCTCTAGTTTTAAAATGAAATATATTTGTTTTCTGACTAGCTCACTTTCAATCCCAAATATTAGTTTTGAAACTCCGGTTTCTGACTAATTCGATTTCTATCAAGAACTTTTATCCCATCTTGTAGAACATCTAATAGAACACAAACAAGTTCTCCATTTTTTTATTATTTTTAAATTACGCAACATTTTCAGATTTCATTGATCCTGTCGCTTTCTTCTCATTTCTTTCTTCCTTAAACGTAAGCAACGCGCACTTGCGATCCTTTTGAAGTCTAATCATCATTTTTCTAAAACTAACCTGCTATTTCATGTATAAAAGTATGTGCGTGGGTGCGTGTTTGTGCGTATCCTCGCCAACATCCTTCAAAAATCTTTTAAATTTTCGGGTTTTGCTTACATTTGTTGTGTGAATTCCTTCAAGCGTAATTGCTAGTAATTTTAGTGTTTTTTTTATTTTTAAACATTTTTGTGGTTTTCCTTGGTTTTTCGCCCGCTCTTTGTTCTTTAAGTGCGGGTTCGCGGTTTGATTTTTTTTTGTGTAAAAAATGCAATTGTATTTAATTGCTTGCGTAAACTATAATTTAACCGTCACACAATTTTTGGCGGTTGCACTTCCGTTTTCTAATGTATGTAATATTTTCGGTTTATTGTCTGAAAGTTTGCCAATATTTTGACAATGAAGTGATGCCTGAGTGAATTTATCCAACAGCAAATTTGATATGAAATTGGAAAAAATAATGAGGTCTCAAGAATTTTGTGTTGATTATGTAACAAGAGACCTCACTTCCATACATTTTGTTTAACACATTTCCAGTCATAATCTAGTCTAGTTATTATCCTTGATGGATGACACTAATAATTCACAAGCGACATTATTTCTTCAACCTCTATATTTCTTCAGATATTTTCCGTTTTGTCCGCTTTTTTTAAGATACCCGAGTCTTTTTAAAATGTCTGCTCAAAAATTGCTAACATAATGAGTAAATTTTGATTTTTCATTGAGCGACGTAAACAAAATTTCGAGTATAATTTTAGAGAAGAAATTAAAAATATTATAACCAGCTATTCTATTTAACTCTTAATTGTGACCATTTTTTTTCCTAAAATCATCTTTATTCTTTAACACGATCTTTCCTTTATCTGTCATTTTGACATTTCTCTTCAGTAAGGTTCGCCATTTCGAGTCAGTTTCCGAAATTCGGCTACGTCCAATTTATGGTCGTCATAATCGTCTTGTCAGATCAACAATTGAGTGTCTAGTGGAAAAATCAATTGAATCCACAAATACAAAATGTTCCCGCGCCAGTGAGACAAAGAAGTGCACGTAGTGTCGAGAATATTGCCGCTGCGCATCATTTAAGGACTCAAATCACTCTCTCACACGTCGTTCTCAAGCGTCGGGCATCTCTCGGATTTTCATCGAAAAGTCATCCACACGTACTTCATGAGTCACCACTACATCCCGAAAAAATAACGGTTTGTTGCCGTTTATGAGTCGGCGGCGTCATTGGGTCGTACTTCTTCCGTGATGGTCAAGAGCGGCACGTTACTTTGAATAGGAATCGCTTTCGCTCAATGATAACCGAATGACCCGAATTGGATGATATGGATATGGGCAATATATGGTTCCAACTGAACGGCGCCACAAGCCACACAAAGAATGTCACAAGCGATTTATTGATAACAAAGTTGGTGAACGTGTTATCTCACGAAATCTCACGAAATGGCCTAGTCAATTGTACGCCGCGGTCGTGCGATTTAACGTCGCTGGACTATTTCCTAAATCTATGCCAATTGTAGCAGGAATCCGCCGATTTGTGCTTGAAGACCGTCGGTTCAGCGTCTCGACTTCTTTTGAATCAACCCATCTAGATTTTCTTGAATATGTTCTGAATAAATTGTTTTGTCATACATTGTACATCCAAATCTTTAAGATCTTCGAGATTACAATGGACTTTATGCGACCTCTTTCTTGAGACCGCACCGGTTTTTCCTTACTATACAAAATTTGGTTCCTTATATTAAAGAACATTCAGCACCTTTTCCAAAAGCTTCTTTGAGCATCTAACAGACAGTAGGGTTCAGCGGGCAATTTTGCAGCTGCGTCTTAGTCAATTGTAGTCACGCGTCACCGTTTTGATTATATGGCATCGAAGTTAATTTGTCACTCACGTAATCTCTACGATTTCCGTTTTGCGATTTGAAAAACCTTTATTCGTTGGAAAAGTCTACATACATAAAAACCGTTCAAAATTAAATAACAAACTAAATTAAGTCATTAAAGCACACACAAACCACTTATTATTATAAAAGACAGCAAAACTCCTTGAGTACGCCCACATAAAAGCTCCAAAGTCTTTAATCCAAACGGTAATACGTATAAAATTAAAACTAATTATGTGAATTTCCTTTGGGGTCCAAAATGATTATAGTCCCGAAAACAAACATGACAACGCCTACAATAAAAATACGCGCAGAAAACAAACAAAACCAACAAAACACCAGAAAACAAAGTTGAAAATAAATTCGCATTTAAAGGAAGCTGCAGCGAAGGGAGCCAAAAATAACAGCAACAGCACTACAAACACTTGCTTATAGAAGTGCCCAAATTCCCATAAGTTCCCTGCTGCAGCACGGTTGCGTAGACGGAGGCGTCTGCTGGCGAACAAGTGCGAAATTGAGGGAACCACTAGAAGCGTTCGCGGCAACACGTTCAACATAACGCTTCGTCAAATTTGACTGACTTGCACTGACTGATATCGACAAATTGGTTTTCTGCTGCAGAAGAGAAGAGGAGAAAAAACAAATAATATCAATAAATAAATAAAAGCAAAACACAGCATTTCATTGGATTTGTGAATGACCGAACCATACTGTGGCGCTTCTCAGTACTTCAATGACGATGCCATTCGGCAAACTGATCGACAGCGATCAGCCAGTTGGCAGCTTCCTAACCATTTAAATTGCGGCGGCGCGTCCAGTTGTCGCAACCGCGTTTCAACGCTGCTGTTATTTGCTTTTTCGGGGCTCAATCTTTTGACTGATTGTATTTTTGTGTTATTTATTTCTTGATTCATGGATCAGTGATCGCAATTGCCTAAAATGGATCATCGCCACGCTTAAGCCGCGTTCATGGATAAGTCGTTGCTAAGAGGCTGCAACGGCGGCGCCTCGTAATTATTAGCACAATATTGGCTACGCATGCGCAGATACTCGTATCGCTGTGGAGGTTTGTAGTTCGTTGGAAGCTGCGGTTGACTCCCATTTTTTCAGGTTGCTTGGGTTTCTTTTTGCTTTTTTACTCTTATAAAGCTGCAGTTTATCTTGTTGTTGTTAGTAATTGTGAGCTGTGAGCAAATTGATCACGAAGCGCCAAATCGATCACCTTCGCAAATGAAGATGTTAACGGCAAAGGTGCGAGACTTTTAGTGGAGCTGGTAGTGGCCTGTTGGTGCATGTATTCTATTATACAAAGCTGTGATGCCAGAGATGTGTTTATGTCATGACTGTTTTCAGCGAAGGATTGATTCTGAGTTTATGAATAAAAATATCGGTACGAAAAAGGAATCCATTAAGACGTCTTTCAGAGTACTATCTTAATATGCTTGTAATATATTTTTTGGGGGAAATTAACTGATCAGACTAAAATAAACGGTATAAAACAAACTTTCAATAAGTCTCTTAGTCGAAGAAGTAGGTATATGAACTCTGACCCCTTCGAAGTTCGATTAAAACTTGTTCCCAACTTTGGCTCAAAAATTATTTGACTGATCAAGAAAACCGATGTTGTAATGAACTTAGAGGGATGAGGAAGAATGGACATCAACAGCTTCATATTTTCTGTGGATATTCTCTCAAGAGCAGATTCTAAAAAACAGGTAGACGCTCAGCATATATTCTTCGGCCCTTTACGAAATGCAATATGTCCTGGGAAGAGCATGTCCTATAAAGTTATTATTAGTTTTGAGTCCGGTGGAGTATATGAAATAAAAAACGACTTCTGGTGAATACACTGGCTGAACGTGTGAGTACTTTCTAATCTCTACATACTACTCCAACTCCTAAGGCGACAGGTGTTGCGATGGATCCCACTCGGACAGTTAAAGGCGGTGGTCAATTGTAATGCCAATATACTCCCGAGCATGGATCGGAAAAAAGACTCTTACGTATCGCCGAAGAGCTTTGAGCTTATATCAGATTTTTTGAGGCGGTCTATTCCGCTCCGGCAAGTTCGATGGTTCACCAAAGGTATAGCTACCGAGATGAATAAAGGGTGATTTTTTAAGAGCTTGATAACTTTAAAAAAAAAAAAACGCATAAAATTTGCAAAATCTCATCGGTTCTTTATTTGAAACGTTAGATTGGTTCATGACATTTACTTTTTGAAGATAATTTCATTTAAATGTTGACCGCGGCTGCGTCTTAGGTGGTCCATTCGGAAAGTCCAATTTTGGGCAACTTTTTCGAGCATTTCGGCCGGAATAGCCCGAATTTCTTCGGAAATGTTGTCTTCCAAAGCTGGAATAGTTGCTGGCTTATTTCTGTAGACTTTAGACTTGACGTAGCCCCACAAAAAATAGTCTAAAGGCGTTAAATCGCATGATCTTGGTGGCCAACTTACGGGTCCATTTCTTGAGATGAATTGTTCTCCGAAGTTTTCCCTCAAAATGGCCATAGAATCGCGAGCTGTGTGGCATGTAGCGCCATCTTGTTGAAACCACATGTCAACCAAGTTCAGTTCTTCCATTTTTGGCAACAAAAAGTTTGTTAGCATCGAACGATAGCGATCGCCATTCACCGTAACGTTGCGTCCAACAGCATCTTTGAAAAAATACGGTCCAATGATTCCACCAGCGTACAAACCACACCAAACAGTGCATTTTTCGGGATGCATGGGCAGTTCTTGAACGGCTTCTGGTTGCTCTTCACCCCAAATGCGGCAATTTTGCTTATTTACGTAGCCATTCAACCAGAAATGAGCCTCATCGCTGAACAAAATTTGTCGGACGTAAAGCGCGAAACACATTTCGAACCGAACACTGATTTTGGTAATAAAATTCAATGATTTGCAAGCGTTGCTCGTTAGTAAGTCTATTCATGATGAAATGTCAAAGCATACTGAGCATCTTTCTCTTTGACACCATGTCTGAAATCCCACGTGATCTGTCAAATACTAATGCATGAAAATCCTAACCTCAAAAAAATCACCCGTTACAATGAGTTAATGAAAATCTACCGAGATGAATGAGAATACAAGGAACTTTTCTTCAAATTTGTAACTCAACTCCTTTAACGAGTTCATTCGTTTCGCAATGCCGATTAACTTCCAAATGCGAAAATAATAAGAATAAATTAATTAATCAATGAAAGTGGATGGACGAGTGAGGTCATTAGTAGGAGACATTAAAATTTCACAGTCTCGCAGACCACAGTAGGCGCTCGTTCACTGCACTGTGGTATATTCGGTATGGATATTAAAATTCCCGACTACTTCAGGTGAGGCAAAGAGTCTGGATGATTGATACACAAACGTACTTATGTAATGTATGGGAATGATAAAAAACTCTCCGTAAGAAATATAAAACTGTAATGAACTGTTGACAGTTTCGATTTCTTAAATTCCATAAAATCTCAGCACTTTATTGTTGTTGCTGCACTATGGATGAGTTAATCTGTTGATGAGAAAAGCATAATTGGAATTTCAGGTCTACATAGATACACACACAAACTCACATGCACAAAAGTACTTAGTAAACAAACTACTCCTACATAGTATGTGACTAACTTGACTACGTACTTCTCCGATTACAACGCACCGTTATGAAGATTTCGCACGGCATCGTTGCGCTACTCAATTAACCAAAAACTCAACGGCTGATGATCACTCAGACGAGAGGCGATCGACCAATCAGTCAAGCAGCAGAGCAGAGCACAGTGCAGCCATTGATGTAGTCCAGTTACTGGGCGATTTCATGGATTTCATCACTCAGCAGGCAGTCAAAGTGGTCAATCAGTGCTATGGTGAAAATGAATTGGCCCAAATCTGTCAGAGCGTAAACACAGGCGCCCATATAGCCCTAAACACAGCTAACTGTACACAAATTTACGAGTTAAATATGCATACGAGCACACACGAGGCACATACAAGCTCACGAAGGTAGCGTAAGGACATGTGAAATCTGCGAAAGGTTGTTGTACTACTTCTTACTAATAACAACAACTTAACTCTAAAGAGCATGCACAATGTAGGTGGCATGCAAATCTCGCTTTGATTGTTTTCTTTCATGTAGTATATTTGTTGTTGCTGCTGTGCCTCGTTCGTGTACGACTATCTTAATGCCGACACTGACGAACGAGCCCACCAAAACGGCAAATGCTTCAAAGTTGACAATAATGCGAGAATATTTGTGCGCCGAAACTAAGTTGAGCCGAAATTTAACGAAGATATGCCGATGCTATCAGATATTAAGCGTTTTTGTTGTTGTCTGCAAGTATGCGCTTTCTTCGCTGCATTTGAGTGCAGTCGAAATCCTTTGAAGTTGATTAGTGCATTGGCCGGATAGGATTACAAACGATGTTGCGTACTATAGACACTTAATATATATATTTTGTTTAAGAAATATTTCTCAATGATTGTTTTTCTTCCTCTTGAGTCTTAAAAGCCTAAAGCCCTACAGTAATTTTTCGAGTCTTTGTAGTAATTTATAATAGTTTTTGAAGTCAAGTTTAACTCTGGTTTGGTCTCTAAAAGACAACAACTTTAAACTGAACCCACCTGTCAATCTATATACTTATATCCTGGCTACCCTTTCATAGCCGATCCACCTTGGTTCTAGGAAATTTTACAAAACCTCCGAATGTGCTGCATAGAAATATTGATAAGATTCCCAAATGGTGAACGAGGACATGCATTTTACTTTAACTTCAAGAGCATTCCCGATCTTCTTCTTCTTCTTCTTTACTGGCCAGTTCCTTTTTCACCTGATCTTTTCAACGGATTAGAGGTCTTCCTCTGATTCCACCAGTTAGTACTGCATCGAACATTTTCAAAGCTGAAGTGTTTTCGTCCATTTGGACAACATGACCTAGACAGTGTCGCCGTATAACTCTTACAGCTCATTGTTCCATCATTCCGCTGCCAACGTTTAAGGGCCGTAAATCTTTCGCACAACATTTCTCTCGAAAACTCCGAGTGCCGTCTCGTCGTATGTTGACTTGTAGTTTGGAGAGGACTTTTCTTTTCAGTTACCTACTCAGTCCATATTACCACCTCTTTCTATCTATTCTTCTGGGTGTATATCAGTCAAAAAAAGTGGGTTTCTTACATTTTCGGGTAAATGTTTTTGACATTTTTTTATTGTATATCACACACAATTTGTACAAAAATGTTGCAAACATCGTCCATAAAATTACAAACACCACCTTCATATAATATATATGCAAAAGAAATGCTGATCAGAGAAAGCTGCACTCCACCCAGGCAAATGATGATCGAAAAAATCTCAGAAATCAGTAAACACATCGCTGTCATGGTTGGTTGATCATTTTGACAACTTTTTCAGGGCATTAAGTCACACACTCACACACACTAATAGTATATCTGTAGTCCTTCTGCAAACTTGCAACCCGAAGTGGGTAGCGTGAATTGTTTAAAAATTTTTGTTAACTGAAATTGCCACACGCAAGCCATCGCTTTGAGACGACACACATAAATACATCTCTGCATGTTGTTTTTGTTGTTTTTTGGTTAGGTGATCTTTCTTTAGCTGCAGCTGAATCTGAAGCTGCTTACCGAGTGTAACTGCCAGCTTCAGTGGACTCGGCACGAACATACACACAAACAAACAACCAGTCGTACCGTGTCTCGCTAAGTTGTCGAGCCGTTGACTCTGTGTGATTTTATTATTGACATTGGGTCATTTGATATGGTGTTTTCCAGCTCATTTGCTTGTAATTGGGCACCACACCAGCGTTGAGCCATAACCATACAAACCTTCGTTCCAGCACGCAGTGAATTGTCAAGTGATTTTTCTTATAATTTTGGTGGCGCTTAATGTTGTGTCGGCATAACGACTTGAGGATTCGCTACGCAAAGTCGTAAAGTCGGAATATATTTAAATATGCTTACATTGAGATTTCAAAAGGCTATAATCTAAGTTCCAGTTTTCTAGATTTTCTCAGAAATGGTTCAGTTTTTATCGAAGAACAGCCCCCAAAGGGTAGTCAAAAACCGAGTTAAGAACCTCTAATTTAATGTCTAGATCCTTATTTAATGTCAGAGAGATTTTACTTTAAAATGAAATGAGGGAGATACACTCTTACTAAGTAATATACAAACGGGAAACACACCAAACGATCCAAAATGGTTCTCTGAACTATATATAACTCAGTATCACACTTCCTCAGTATCACACTTCCTCAGTATCTTCGCGGTAGATCGGGATCATCAGCCAAGTTATAATTAAGGCCGGTCCTACTCGAGAACTATTACATGTCTATATTTTCTGGTGTTTTAGATCACCGATTTATAAATTCTAACAAGTTAGTTGACGGAGAACCTTTCAGAAAATCCAAAGCAGAGATCGTGCTGTGTTCAGTCGGTATGATCATGAGAGAACTCCTGCAATCCGATCCTGGGAAAATCGATTCCATGATCCAATTCAAAAACCATTTACTCAGAATAAATTATAGTCACATGTATGGTTCTTTAGTCCCTTGAGGATATACTGGAACATTTCAATCCCAAATAACAATCATCAACAGATTGTGACCTCGACTTCAAAGGAATCCATAAAACTGGAGTTAAAAAACCGTCTATGCTAATTCTCTAAATCTGGTACTATACCGATTGTAGCGCTCCATCGGGTCAGATTTGCCAGGCTTTAAACAAATTTTGGTACGCGTTCTATCCATGCTTATATTAAGCACTCACTTGTTGTTAGTCTTTAATTTTTTTTCGGGTTAGCACTCTTTTCAAAGACTTACAAACTTTTTTACAGGTTGACGACTGCAAAGATATCTTTTTTTCCTTTATCGTCAACTCTCTCAACGCAGTCGATTCTACACAGCCAGAGACGACACTCTTTCAAAGCTTCAACGGATTTCGTGTGAAAACTGTGCAAGCGATTGCTCAGCTGAGAAAAGTCTAAATCAAATTAACAGCATCAACAAATGCACAACAACAACAATAACAGAGTACAGAATTTATACGCATCAGAGTCAAAATCGATAGCAATAACAACACTTAAGCGCATCAACGCAACACTCAGTGAGCGTTTGTGATCACCTACGATCGCCCAGTGCAACGCTGGTGGCGTCAACATCACAATTTCAACTTGCGACCGCTTTCAGTGTCCTTTCTACTCGTATTTATTAAATCGTCAGAGCTACCCTTTCGCAATCGTTTTTTTGTTTTTTTTTTTGGTTTTTGATTTTTTTCTGGAGTTCAGCCTTTTCTTTTGTGATTTTGGCCATTGTGTTGCGCTGTCTGTCTGTCCGTCCGTCCCAAGTGGAGTTACTTTTCACCTGCTTTCGAGCGACTCGATATGATTTTGTGTGTGATTTCTTTTGTATTCTTCTTTACATTTTTTTTCGCATTCTCTTTTTTTGAACGCTATTTTGTTCGAACTTGTGTTGAACTTAATCCGTTGGCCCTAATTAATCAGGCAATTAAGTATTAATTGTGCGAAATTTTATCACCTTTCAGAAGGTTAAACGTCAGCGTAAAGTTCGTGATTTTCCAGATCATTTAAACAATGTTTTCGTTTAGTCGAGAGTACAGTTATTTTTTGCGTTCCAATTGCGGTTTTGACTGCTAAACGTAAACACGTGGACTTTTAGGATATTGAATATCATGCAGGTGAAATTTATGGAAAAGTAGGAAAAAATATTGTTTTTGTTGCAGTTCGTGCGATGGTACTATCTTTGGAATAAAGCTTTGTCTGCCGATAAACTAAGGTATGTACTTCATCTATCGGTTTCAGTAGGCACATTCTTAGGATGATAGCTAAATTGGGATTTCTTAATCTCCTATTGAAGATCTTTGAAATCTTGTTATCTCTCCGTTCTTCAAAAATTAATATTTCTCAAGTTAAGACAATCTTTTATGAGATTGACATGACCTGTGGTTAGTAGACTTCGTCATAGCTATAAATATCTACGTTCTTTGTATTATAGTGTCTCGTGCTCTCTTGATGTTTTCCTTGATTGCAATGTTGGAAACTCAATCAAATTCCTCATTAAACTCACATTAATTCCATAGATCTCACATATAATGGGAATTGGACCGATTCGATTGAATTATTTGTACATGGGCGAAGATTTTTATAGCATCATGGCTGATATTACAACCCTGCGTTTTCTAATATACCCATTAATATTGATACGCAAATTTGTAGAGCTATATCTAATTGAATAATCTATTGAGTTCCTCTGTATCACCTACTACACCGACACTACTTCAAAGAGTGTCCAGCATTTCCAACATTGTTGTTTTATTTTCTTCACCCTCAAAATTATTTCCGCTACCTGGCGCTAATATATCCTTTTATATCCTTCCTCTTTCTTTATATATCTTCCTCTAGTTCTTCTTGTCCCTCATTACTTTGTGTGTCGGTGTCACTTCCTTGCTGTGTCCGTTCGTGTGGGCGTGTCTGCTGTGATTTTGTGTCCTTCCGTATTAGTATTAGGAAACCCGCTGGGCAGTGCTACTTTGTGACTTAATTGGAGATTTTAGACTTCGTGCAAGCGCATCGTTTGCTTTGAGGTAAGTGACCACACGCAAGCGCAAAAAAAGTAATTCGGAAGTAATTATGCGCTTTAATAGAACCTCACTTAGTGGTTTTGCCAAAGGAAAAAATTACCGAATAATTGCTTCTATGTGCATGATACAACAGCCATTACATTTATCTTTTTGGAGTAAAGAGCTCAAGAAACAATTTTCAATCTTAATCTTGAGTAACAATTTTCTGCACAGTAATGAGTATTAGTTCTCACGGTAACTGGACTACCAATATTTCGAAGTTATAGACTATTTTGTCGCTTGGGAACCATTGAGATCGCAGCTTCTTTTAATTATTTTTTGAGTATGAGCATGTTTGGCTTCAACTGGTGCCGAAGTAAACAGTTCGAAAACCTTTCAGAAGATATTCGTTGGAAAGTAACTTGGAAAGTCCTTTTACTGGGAGCTTGTGGTACTCGTTGTTTAGATGTTTTTGAAAAGATGAACGGTCTCTCACTGCCAGCATCGCGGTGTTCCGTCAGATCTGTGGGTTCCTCACCGACAATCAATTCGGTTTGCGACTTGAGGATTCCTTCGTTAATATGGCCAAAATGAGCGCCATTGCCTTTCCGATAAGAGCATTAAAAGATTGGGGTCAATGACCTAACCTCACATTTTACTTTTCATTTGAGAGGTTTTTATGTGGTGGAACAATCGCATAAGCGGGATTTGGATTTTCAGTTTAGTTTGCCTCCAACGAATCTGTTGGCTAACCAGAGGATACTTGATCTAAGACCGAAAGTCGTGAGGTGCTCGAGCCACATACAAGAGAAAGAAGTCCCTCATCATTCCCGTCCTGCTTTATGGTGCCGAACCGTGGACGATGTCAATATCCGATGAGACGGCACTAGGAGTTTTCGAGAAAACGGTTTTGCGGAAGATTTACGGTCCCTTAAACATTGGCAACGACGAATACCGCAGACGGCGGTTGTGCTGGCCGGGTCATGTTGTCCGAATGAACAAAATACTCCAGCTTTGAAAGTGTTCAATGCAGTACCCGCTGTTGGAAGCCGAGGAATAGGAAGACCTCCATTCCGTTGGAAAGACCAGGTGGAGAAGGACCAGCCTGCATTTGGGCTATCCAATTGGCGTCAAACTGCGAGTAGAAAGGACGAGTGATGCGCTGCATTAAAGAGACGTAAGCGGTGGCTACGCCAGTTAAGAAGAAGAAGAACCTCACATTTTAGACCCAAAGTTTTTGGTATTAAAAAAATCAAACATTTGTAATGGTATTATAAACAATTACACAAAAACCGAAAAGAATTACATGCTTTCTAATAATTACTATAAAATTGAGGTTTACAGCGAATCCAGTGACTTCCCTCCCACGTTTTGGGAATCCTTTCGATTTCAGTTGAGCACATTCCACATGTTTCCCAAGGCATTGGTTTTCAAAACAATCGTTAATATTTATTTCGAAAAGGAAAGTATGAAATCGTGAACAATTAGTGAGAGTGGCGTAAAATAATAAATCGCCGCCGATACAATCAGTCAAATTGTATGCGCGAACTTATGAAAATAGCCATGAACGACGAAAATGAAAGCAAGAATAAATAATGAATTTTTCTGTATTGTGTCAAGTTTCTTAAAATATTACACAATTTTCCAGCACAGCAGCAGAAATATTTACTAAATCCTGCAAGGATCCAGTACACTAACAGCAGCCCACGATTGCCAGCCAACGCTGTCGCACACGAAATCAATTAGGCGAACAGTAAATGAAAATTATTAAAATTTTCTCTTTCTTCTAAAGCCGCTCGCTTAAGATACACGTAAACACAAGTGCATAGAAAACTATTTTTGACCAAAAAATTAAGCAATAAAATTAGTTTTGGTTCACAAATTTTCCAAAGGATGCGCTATAATTTCAGGCATTTTCCCAAATTATCTCACACGAAATAGAGTAATGAATCAAGGCACTACAACAACACTACATACGCACTTCGTCGTGTACCGGACCACTGACCGCAAAAGTCAAAAATGTGTGTAAGGCGCAGAAATAGCCACAATGAGAAGGTCCTTGCATCATAATGTGTGCCATTGTTCGGCTATTGTTTGGCATTTTTCCACGGCTTTTGTTTCACTTTTCCACCACTTGTGCGTTCGAGGAGACTAGGTTAATATTTGTGGTATGTGTGGCTCAACGCACATTATGAGCCATTGTTCGAGCTCAAAGGAAACACTCAAAATAAGGATTAAGTACAATGGCAGGATCAGCATTGCAACATTATTGCATTCGAGTTGAGTTCTGTGATATTACTGGAGTTGTTGTTGTTCGGAAAATGGTCAGCGAAATGACCACCAAGATAAAATGTTGACAGCCTGTGCACGCCCCTAACATAATAAACAAGCATCAGTGTCAGCGGGACAATACTGCAGCAAGAGGAAGGCACTGGACGCTCGCCTATCGCCTCCAAAGTGCCAGAGAACGCTCGGTGTGGTCGCAGCGTTGTGCTCGATTGATTTTTGATTTCTCACTGACAGTTATGAGTTTTTCACTTTATTTTATTATTATTACAAGTATTATTTTATTATCCGTTCTTTTTTTTGTTTTTTTTTTTTTGTTGCCCTCACCGAGGCACCAATGTTGTTGTGTACTTTTGCGATTTTAGTGGGAAAATTTGATTTGAAATTTATTTGCCACAGCAACTAATTGGTGAAGTTGAAGGGCGTCAACGGCGGTTGTCTTTCAATCTGATAATATCATGGAATTTTATGGAGGTTTAACGCAATTAGGACGCCTCGTCGGAAGTTCTTTAAGACAGTTACATTAGCGCCATACGTAGAATAATGTTTTAAAACAAAGAGTGGCGAGTGTAAAGAATTTTTGTGATTAACTTCAATGTGTTAGTATTTCTATTTAGAATTTGATAGACTTTCCAATTGACTGTGTAGTGGTTACAATAACATTAAATATTAATAAAGTTTATGATCTACATACTTAAACATAGCTCTTCAGTTTAGCTACAGATTATCCATACAGACAATTAAGTATTATTGGTCGCTGAGACATCAGTGGAGTGAGTTGTATCCGAAGCCCATACAATGAATCTTATCTTTTCCTAATTTGGGTCTGAGATTAGATGTTATATTAGTAGATTTCAAGAGCGGCACTGGTTATTCCCGACATTCACTCCATAATTGAGTTTATGTTCTCATCCAAAAGTTTTAAGTAATGTAACGTTACCTTCTAAGCACCCTTTCAACGACATTTGAATCTAATAGTATGTTTACATATAAAAATAATCTCGTTCTAAGCTCATTCAATAATCTAACCGTTTACATATAGACAAATGAGATTATCAATTGCGAAATATGTTGTATTTGTTGTTGTATTACACATCTTTCTCTTGCTGTCGGCCATTTTTATTTACATTTTCATTTGACATTTCTCCTCTTCTTCGCAAAATTATCGATGAAACTAGGAATAACACCGAAAATCTAGTTGTATAAAACGACATAATTTTATAATCTCTGATTATCAAGAGAGGAATTTTGTATGAGAAATCTCGTTTCTTAATTACAGATTATCGAGTTAAGCTCGTAAATGGAGATAATCTCGCTATATGTTAACATAGTAAAAGTATTGAACCAACTCAACAGGGTTCTTCAAAGTTTTTTTTGAGATTATTTTACAACAACAAAAACACATTTAACGTTATAAAAGCCGTGCAAGCTCTCTAAAGAGTACTATCCCAGTAGCGCAGATTTTTTCAAAAGCAGTCTATATGACAGCGGAGTTATTCTACTTATAAAATAGAGGTATCCAGATTCCTATCAGTGTTAAATTCATGGAACAATTTATTTGAATAAAATGAAATTAAAGTTTGAAATATATTAACCTTCTATGCGTAATATGGTGTCTTCTTCTCCCTGTAGTTCTATTTCAATATTTCGAGACTACATCAACCTGCAGAGGGATTATTATTAATCTCATGATTGAGTGCTGATTGTAAGATCTTGCTATCGGTTAAGACAATTGTTTGCTTTAAGATAAACGACAGCCCTTCTCCAACAATTCTCAATGTTTCTCTGTAAGGTTTCTAAACTTCTCCTTGCTGAACATATTTCAATTCTATATAACAATTTAATGACAAAGTACAGACCATCAGACTGGAAACCATAGTCGAAAACAACCCGAAAATAGCCGATTATTCTTCATTTCTTCACTATATTTTTGATCTGGTAGATTCCGAACTAAATTTTCTAGATTGCAAGCCAATATAAATGATACAGGAAAAAATATATTTGTGATAATTTTCGAGGATATTTCCTGTGGAACGTAAACTACTTACGAACGATATACAGCATAGAGACTAGTAAGAATTCAGACCTGATTGGGTAATAGGCACGCGGATACTCATTGTGTGGGATTCATATGTATATTAGACTATGCTAGGGCAGTGTTTCCAGAGTAAATGCTTAAATTGCAGAGCCTTCTTTACACAAAATATCATTAAAAGCGCGAAAGCATTGATTGCTTCCGAGATTGAGTTTCATTTATGTATATAAGATGGGAATATAAGTCTGTAGCTAAAGTTATTAGATGGGCTGTAATATTCTTAGAAACTACATTTGTTTTGAGAATGAGTCTACAGTCGTGATTTTAGTTGTCTTACTTGGAGTTAGTTCTGGTAATTCTAAACGCAATTTAGCCTTAGCTAACTTGCTTCCTTTCGGATATATATATGTATATATAAATAAACGTACATATATCGTTTACAAACCTAACCAATCCTTATACACAAGTGGTACTCTGCAAGAGCATACCGTTTTCGTCCTTAGGGTGCATGACATTAAAATTTGCATGCAATTGCCGACAACCGCAAACGCAACCGCAAGTCAAGTTGCACACAATCGATTACCCCTCAAAGGGAAGCTACTCTTTTTTTGTTTTGGGACATTAAAATAACTTTACTTATTTTTTTCGACGATTGAAATGTTTTCGCATGTATTTATGCGCAATAAGCATTTAAAATTCATTGAACCAGCGATTGATTGTAGTTGCAAATTCACTATGACATTTATTTGACAACTTTTTGATTGATCGACCAGCTGCCGCCATATTGATGCAGCTACTCTCCAAGGCATTCAAAAGAATGAAATACTGTTCTACACAATACTGGATGAGGAGCTTCATAAACTTTCACTTTGAATTGGAGGTTTGATATGTATTGTTTAGTAAAGGATATTGGACAATATAAGTTTATTTACATATATATATTATGTATATGAAGTATATACGACAAATATATATATCTTGACAGACTTATATATGAATATTTAAAATATATACATATATCAAAGTATGTATGTATGTATATAATTTTTTTAACTTCTAAAACTTGTTGATCGACTAAGCGTGTCCAGTGTCTAGTCATCGTTGATAGATCGGTGTCCTTTGCACGCTTGCCAGTGTTGGCTGTGTGTGCGGCACGTGGCAACAACTACATTCGCAGCAAATTGCCGCTGCATCGATCAACAAAGGTAACTCGTAAATTGTTTGACTACATCACAGATGTCCGACATGGGTGCGCAGACATTTATGGAAGCCGATCTACAGACTCATACATACATACATATGTATTAAGTATATAAAAGCATACTTGTATATACATATTTATATTTCCTTATGTACATATTTATACATATAGAAGAGTAACTGTGTATTTAATAACTGAAACAACCCTTAAGACGTAGGAAATTATATTGGCCGCGGAAAAGGAAGTACTCATAAAAAGATGACAACGATTTTAGAGCATACAGATGGGTATTTGTTTGCAGTAAGAAGACGGATACATGAAATAAGTATATATATATGTATGTGTATATATAATATATGAATCATATCTTGGTATATAACATAATCATATATACTAATATCAACAAATTCGAGTTCGAGTCTAGGGGCCAAGGTACGACTTTTCATTTTTGACGATTAGCATTTCCATGGCTCTCAGGCTTCAATCGATAAAACGATGGTGCGAATATAAATTTATTGGTTACATCGTGGTTAGCTGCGGACCTAGATTAGCTTCATATGTATGTGATTGGCGTTGAAAGCGTTTAGCCGGTTATAGCCGAATCGATGATAGCGCGCCACTCCTCTCTTTCCCTCGCAGTTCGTCGCCAGTTGGAGATCCCAAGTGTAACCAGGTCGCTCTAACCTAGTCCCTTCAACGAAGACGAGGCCTTCCCCTTCCTCGGCTTCCTCCGGCGGGTACTGCATCGAACACTTTCAGAGCTGGAGCACTTTCGTCTATTCGAACAACATGACCTAGCCAGTGTAGCCGCTGTCTCTTTATTCGCTGAACTATGTCAATGTCGTCGTATAAATTGTACAGCCCATTGTTCCATCGTCTGCGATATTCGCCGTTGCCAATGTTCTGAGGACCATAATTCTTGCGAAAAATTTTCCTCTCAAAAACTCCTAGTGTCGTCTCATCTGATGTTGACATCGTCCAAGCTTCTGCACCATAAAGCAGGACGGGGATGATAAGCGACTTGTAGAGTTTGATCTGACTAGCTTTATATACTTTAGATAAAAAAATTGCACAAATATTCAGCTTGATTTCATTAAGATATCCATGCAGTAACTGATATATTAAGCAAATAAATATACTGAATGAGTAAAGGAAATAATTATATTAGTAAATAAACCAGATCACAGGTCACCATAAACTCATGAGACCCCTCGAAATGTAAACAAAACTGACTAAAGATACTTTTTCTCCCGTTATATTTTAAAATTTATGCAAACCTAACCTCACTTGATCCTCCAATACCCCTTTAAATTGTAAACAATTCTAATCTCAAAATGTAAATTAATATGACCTCAAGTGATCTTCTAAATATAACCAATCCGAATTCAGGTGACTAATAAAAACATAAACAAACTTAACATTACGTGATCCCATGAAATGGAGACAAACCTCCAAATATAAACTAACCTAACCTCACCTGACCTAACAAATTGTAAAGAAACCTCACTTCACGTCCTCCAATATAACGGGTGATTTTTTTGAGGTTAGGATTTTCATGCATTAGTATTTGACAGATCACGTGGGATTTCAGACATGGTGTCAAAGAGAAAGATGCTCAGTATGCTTTGACATTTCATCATGAATAGACTTACTAACGAGCTAACGTCGAATTTTCAGTGAATGGGCCCTAGAAAAGTTGGCAGAAAATCCGCTTTTTTATCGACAAATTTTGTTCAGCGATGAGGCTCATTTCTGGTTGAATGGCTACGTAAATAAGCAAAATTGCCGCATTTGGGGTGAAGAGCAACCAGAAGCCGTTCAAGAACTGCCCATGCATCCCGAAAAATGCACTGTTTGGTGTGGTTTGTACGCTGGTGGAATCATTGGACCGTATTTTTTCAAAGATGCTGTTGGACGCAACGTTACGGTGAATGGCGATCGCTATCGTTCGATGCTAACAAACTTTTTGTTGCCAAAAATGGAAGAACTGAACTTGGTTGACATGTGGTTTCAACAAGATGGCGCTACATGCCACACAGCTCGCGATTCTATGGCCATTTTGAGGGAAAACTTCGGAGAACAATTCATCTCAAGAAATGGACCCGTAAGTTGGCCACCAAGATCATGCGATTTAACGCCTTTAGACTATTTTTTGTGGGGCTACGTCAAGTCTAAAGTCTACAGAAATAAGCCAGCAACTATTCCAGCTTTGGAAGACAACATTTCCGAAGAAATTCGGGCTATTCCGGCCGAAATGCTCGAAAAAGTTGCCCAAAATTGGACTTTCCGAATGGACCACCTAAGACGCAGCCGCGGTCAACATTTAAATGAAATTATCTTCAAAAAGTAAATGTCATGAACCAATCTAACGTTTCAAATAAAGAACCGATGAGATTTTGCAAATTTTATGCGTTTTTTTTTTTTAAAAAGTTATCAAGCTCTTAAAAAATCACCCTTTAGTATAGAGAAACCCATGTGATTTCTCTAAATGTAAAAAACCCGACCACACTTCAAAATATAAACAATCCTGACTTCATGTGACCCCCGAAAATATAAACCATCCCTCACTTCAGGTTGATTTGTTATTGTCGGTAGGATTCCCCATATATGTTTCCAGTTCCTCATTGTGAATTTTTTTTTTGGCCGCTCAGCACGTTTTTCGTCTTCAAAGCCAAAATCACCACTTTTAAGGAAAGCGTGTGGATTAGTTTCACCTTGTCGTATTAAGTTAATAATGACCGACACGATGTAAGGTTAGAAACGCGTAGGGAGGACTGACGACCAATCGCTGTACAGAAGAATTGTCGGACCTTGTCTAGCATCGGACCCAATCGTAATCAAATTTAGCGGAGAAGCGTAAAAAACAATACTTTTTTACTGAAAAATGTCGAACTTCGTGCCCGAAAAAGTTTTTTTACTGTGGGTTCTTCTTCATTACTTTAATATGAAGTCGATTATAAAACCAAAAAAAACGTATTTAGATGGAAGTTTATCATAAACTACTCCAGCTGAGCGATTGTACCAAAAGAGTTTTGAACGATTTAAAATATGCGAACCTTCATCCGATAATTCGTCAGAGGTCGAGAAACAGTAAACAGTAGACCTCTATACACGGTTCGCCGAAACATTTGCGACGCCAATTCTTCCTTTGTAAGTGGCGATTACTTCTTTTTGGTTGCTCGCAGTGGACTCTGAACGCATTGAAAGAGTAATCAGACGCACGCCAGACTAAATATCATACTCTTCCGTTTAAGGAATTACGAAACAAAATTGAGGTATAACTAGTCGCCGGACCTAAAAATAGAAGAGTCCACAAAAACGCAGTTGCGTGCAAAATCAATGACAGTTTCTGCGAAATACCGCACCGCAGGATATTTACTTAATATAATTTTAATAATACGCAGACAATTTTGGCCACCACAAAGCTTCGAAACGGTCTAATTAAGGCAACGCCACCAGTGTGCCATGGAGCGCGGCAAAATGCGCTTTGTTGCGGCGCTAAATTAAGAGAACACCAAGCAAGTCAAATTGAGTGCTAAGCAAAAATTCAATGGGCATTTGGATATTAAAAGCGCCTTTCTGTAAATTCATTTACGAAACGGGAGCAGAAGTGGCTATAAATTTCCAAAACTCGCCGCCAGACATCACGTGCCCAAAATGCGCACACACATACAAATGCCGATTCACGGCAGATTTCTTGGTGTAAACTTTTGATTGATGTCATTTTAATTGACAACAAGGCACACCAGAAGTTGTATGAAGAAAGCACGAATATTTATGACTGAAGAAGCTACTGATTTGGCAACTCATTTAAGGTGAAGATGAAGTAGAAAAAATTGCACAGGGACGAGAAATGAGAGTGTGTGTGCGTACTTCTAGAAACATTTTTTGGAGATATTTCTGTCAATCGCGATATGCAGTGGCATCCCTCAACTGAGACACTTTTGTTGCACCAACTGTTGACGCTTCACTGCAACAATGTATCGGTATTTAAGTGGCAGCGTGTGGATGTGTGTGTGTGGATTAGAGCTAACACTGTTGTAACTGCTGCTGCTGTCGCTTTAACGCTTGTGCTCTACGCATTTGTTGTTGTTGCACATCTTGATGATGGTTTAATGCGGCGGAGGCGATGTGGAGGTGAATTGTGTGTAGCCAAAAGTGCAACATATGCCGTGTCAGTTGGGAAGGATGCACGGCCGCAGGATCACAAATCGCATAATAGCACACGAACACAAATAAAAACAAACGCACACACACACACACATATATATTTGTTCTACATACTCAAAAGTCTTATAATGTGTAATTGTATTGGTGTGGTGGCATAGCGCATGCGCGCGCGCCGTCATCTGTTGCCACTTTGACTTAAGCAAATTGGATATCCTTTCTACGCTGCTCGTTTGCTTCCTTCGTTGATGCGTGCGCACGAGCAGGAAACATTGGCTCGCTGGCTGGCGTGTTGCCGTTCCTGCTTTTTGTCTTTGGCTTCTTCCGATCACTTTTTTCGGTGGCAATGAAGAGGAAAAAGGTCCGAAATCGAATGTAGTCAGGGCAGAAAAAAAAACAACAACACAAGACACTAAAAAAAGCCGTCGCAGTAACAAAATTGGGGGAAGCCTTTTAGGCACATCAAAAGTTACAATAAGAAAAAGTAAATAATTTTTTTCATTTTCCCAATTTACAATTGGTTAACTGTTTCGGCGATGAAACAACAAAAAATGCATGAATCAAAAAAGGCCGAACCGTATTCGTGTGGAAATGTAGGTTGTATAACAAATAAGTGCTAAACTCTCAAACATCTGACGTTCTCAAACTGGAAGTTCTTTAAGTGACGATCTCCACATTTTACTCAGTTTCTTATAACTAAATCAAACTTACTCGTTTGGGTAAAGATCGGAGAACGTCGCCGTGGATTTGTCATGTATTTTTCGGGCGATGGACGATTCCCTAATAGTTGGAGATACAGTCAATATACATGAAGTCATTATACCTACATGTATTCGAAAGCTCAAACATTTTTTTTCCAGATGATCACCCAAATTTTACTGCTCTCATACCGGTCTCTATAAGATCTTTTTTCGCAAAATGGATGCGGAATGGTGGTAAAAGTCATCCGGTTTAAATCACTTATAATTATATAATTGGTCGCACTGTTAATAATCTCAGGAGAGGCAGATTATCGTTCCACTTCCTAAAGCTTTATCCTACATCACAACAACTACACTTCTCTGCCTCCTCTCAACAACTAAAGGGGGTTTCAATAATATAGCTACAAAAGTAGACCGATAGGGACAGCAAACGACGTAATATTTTTCTTTAGACATACGATCCAACTTTAAGAGCGCTACGTCCTACGTAGCGGTGAGGCTCCATGTTGTCCGCTCCATGAGTCACCATTGCATCCCGAAAAAATTACGGATTGGTGCGGTTTATGGGTCGGCGGCATCTTTGGGCCGTACTTCTTCCGTGATGATCAAGACCGGCACGTTACTGTGAACTACCGCTCAAGACAATATGTGGTTCCAACAGGACGGCTCCACTGCGAATATCACAATCGATTTATTGAAAACCAAGTTTGGTGAACGAGTTATCTCACGAAATGGCCCAGTCAATTGGCCGCCTCGGTCGTGCGATTTGACGCCGTTAGACTATTTCCTATGCGGCTACGTCAAGTCTATGGTCTATGCCAACAAGACGATTTATGCTTGAAAACCGTCGAAAATTGGGTTCAGCGTCTGGACTTCTGCAAGCAAGCCCGTGGTGGCCATGCAAAAGAAATCGACTTCCCTACATCATAGAATGTATTCTCACACGAATGAAGAATTTCATTGATATCCCAAATCGTTTTTGTTCTATTTAAAAGAACTTTTGTATTGCTCTTATTGAAAAACCTTTAGCTCCGCAAGCTTTAGACCACCTATCCTCTACTATCTACTGGGGAGATAGATATCAAGCCTACGTTAACAAATACTGAAAACCGTGATAGATGGCGTGATAGGCTGTTCATGAAGTTATTGGTATTGAGCCAGACTGGACAAATTCAGGTTACCGAGCCACAATACTTGAAAGATCTCTGAAAACAATGGTTCCATTTAATTTACATTAGTTCCGACTCTAGTAAGCTACGTATTTGCATTGCACAAGTGATCCGAAAATTGGGAAGTGCATTTCGAGCTACAATCGAACAGATGGTCCGATGCTGGATTTCTATGAATTTCATCGAGTTTCGTTTTTGTTTATTGGAATCAATTGATATGGAATAAAGTTACAAAACCCTTTAGGAACTAAATGCGGTTGGATGTACAAATATAAGAACAAATAATAAAGGAAATAATGAGCGTATGGCGCTCAATGAAAGAATGGAATTAGTTGCCCCCAACGATGGCACACTTCTTTTCAGTTACACATACGCTTACATACATTGACATGGGACAAATACATATTATACCTATATATACTGGTATATAACCATGCTAACTGCAGTAAACAAATTAATAATGGTGGTTGCTGTCGAGGTGTTAGTTAAGGATACGCTTCGATATGCTCCAAACACACTCACTCACTGGTACACATATGAACAACTGGGTTCCAAAAGTCGTCTTCCCTCCAATCCACAATGACTTACATATATGTATGTTTGTAGTTTGGCCGATTTGATGCGTCTGTGTCAGCGCAGGCGCAGCGTTACTTACTAATTTACAAGCGACCGTCTTTCCGTTCGATCTTGAACACGTGCACAGCGAAGGCGCGTGTGCGTCAGATGGTCAGAAGACAAATACTTGAATTTAGGTAAAATGAATTAGTCGAGCAGAAAAAAAATACCGATTATGAGTGAAAAAATTTATATTATTTGTTAAGGGCTGATTTTGATAGCACTTAAGGACATAAGCGCATATACAATTGATTACACGAACTTCTATAAATAAATAAAAACTGTTAATGAATATAACTTTTAATCAACAATTTTTCAAAGAATGCCATGATTTCAAGAGACTGAGAAAGCAAAGAGCTTTGTGCTACTAAAAATCTTAGTTCAGATGTCCAGGTTTAGAATGCTGCTTGTGCTATTAAAATCTAGAGTATATATTCTAACATCATTTTTATCATCCATACTCTCTTCAAGCACCTTTGAGCTTAGGGCAACTGAATCCATTCCGAATAGACTGAGGTGTGATCTGGAGATAATCTTCAAGCCAGATGTCAGAAAAGACTTCATATATACTCTTAAAACCTAGACAAACTAGACAACAAATAACAACGAAAATCCTCTGGGAGTTTTCAAAGCTTCCGTGAAAGGACGTACTGAATATTTTATTTTTAGAAAATTTAATATTTGTTACAAGCTCATTTAGCACTCTAACAATCGCTTAGCTCTTCATCGATGAGCTTTCCAACGGCATTTACTAGCACGCCAATACAGGAAAGTGCTTGTGCCTCGCTTTCCTGTGAGAGTTGACGGGTACGTGACAATAGCTGTCCAACGGCATCCAACTCCTTTGACACCTGTTCATTCCAAACAGCCATACGCTCGACAAAGCAATTCGTGCCAGTGGCGAAATTCTGTGGCGTACCCTCAATCACAGCTGAACGTGGCAACAAAACTTGGCATGCTTTTGGCAAATTGACGACTTCATCGATCAAATTCTCTATTTTGGAAATGCTTTGCTCCGCATCGAATTTGTACGACTGCAAGACAGAGTTTAGATCGCCAGTGCAATTGCTGAGTTGCAAATCGATGTTCGCACGTAGATCCGGTACGGACAGTGTGGTGTTGCAGGATTCGTGACTTAACTTACGACTGGCCTGAAAGATCGGCAGCGCCAGCTCTTCTAGTGCGTTGGTGATGAGCGTTTCAATGCTACCGTGTAGTATATCGGCCGTACGCTCCAGCTTGCGATTCACTTGTAGTGCGATCTCATCGGCGATGGAGGCGACATTGAAGGAAAGGTTTTCAATTGCGGCGGTGACCGGGCCATTGGCGTTGCTGTCCGAGGAGTCAGCCGTTGAGGATATTGCTTGTAGCGCGTCCTCAGCAAGCGCGAGCTGTGGATGGAAATAAATATTATTTTTTGAAAACTTTCTTGGTTTTTAAGCTTACCTTGACGCCAGCCGTGGCGAGTATGACGAGGAAAAAGTAGTGATAATGCGTTTGTACCATTTCGTGTGAATCACCGAAAGACATTAAACATAACTGTTCGCTGCAGAGTCAATGATGGCACTCACCCATGGAAGATCATATCAAATTATTGATAAGCGCTTACAAAACAAAACAAAGGAACAAGCAGATAACGATTTTATCTCTCCGATCAGCAAGATATGTGATGTTATCACATCATTTGCTTAATTAAGTTCGGGAAATTTTGGCCAAAATACTTTTACGCCATCAATTAGTTTCACAATTAATTCGACGCATTTCGTTAGAGGCACTTTAGCTTATTGACACTTGGAAAGCTTTGAATAAAACACAAGCGAATAAACTGCGCGCCAGAGCACAACATGAAGCTCAGCGTGGTTTTACTAATACTAAACTTTGGTGCAACTCTACTCGTAAGTCTACACTCGTCTAAAACAGAAAATATAATGGAATAATCTCGTTTCTAGCTATTAACCCAGGCTTCACCCTACAGTCCATGGCTAACTACACAGAATCACGGTCCACTCTATGAAGGTGTGAAGCTGCTCGTTTCGGACGCCGAGTTTCAGGCGGAGTTGACTTGGAATGAAACTGAATTTCAGCTGCTTGAAGCGGTAACTGCTATGCAGGGCACCCAGACACTACTCGATGACTATGAACCACTAATAGAAGAACGTCTTAACGCACGGCTACTCGCTACGCGTTCCAACACCGCTTACCAACACTGTTACTTGCAACACGATTACGCCATTGAAACGTTTGAGCAAGAACTTACGCTTAAACTCCAGCGCTGCAGAGCAAAATTGACACAAAGTTTAACTGTTTTGCAGGATGAATCCAATAGTGAGCTCAATTTCATACGTGATGCTGCAGCAGAAGCGCGCGATGTGCTTGAAATTTGTAATGTGGCTGAGCTGAAAGGTAGAGCGAGCGATAGCGATCACGCTGGCATAACGATGTGTGTGATCAGTCGAGTTGGTGCGCTGGATCAACATCTCTCGGCGGCAGCTGAAAGCTTCTTAGATTTACTCGCCACGGAGGTGAGCGCTGATGATGCGGCTGAGGGCAATAGCTGTGAAGCATTTGAGGAACTGCGTCAGCTATTCGATACCGTTTATGCAGACATTAGTGAGTGTGTGGGAGAGTGGGATGTCTGAGAATTGAAATATATGTATATATTTATCTGAAAGCTTACTAACTTAGTTGTTTTTGATATCATTCTAAGATTCTGGTATCAGTTGATATTTTGTACCAATTCGATTTGGTCAAACAGGAAAGTAAAAAATTGATAGCTATCTGAAAGTTAGACTAGATATTACGGTTGCAAAGTAAAGCACGTTTGTTTCACTTCTGAATTCTTTTTCCGCCCAATTAAAAGCGTTCTCGGCAGCGTTCCTCCAAATTGTTTAAGGAATGTTTTCTGTCGCTGTTGCAACAACAATAGGCTTCAACAAACCCATTTTTTGAAAAAAAAAATGTTAAAGCTGTAAGTTTATTTGGCTTCTAAGTGAGAGTTTTTATATGGATACTAGGACAAGTCCAACGAAATTAAAGTTTTGCACAAATTATTGTCATGGTAGCTTTCGGGTTTCTGCAGTATTCGGCCATGTTATCTCTCGATCTCAGGTTCACTTAGAATTATAATTTGATACGTTTAAGTCATACTTTGAACACACCGTTTTTTATTTTTAAATTTTTGTCAATAGAAAGAAATACAACATTTGAAACAAAAAAACTATGTTTTATATTTCTGCCGCCCATCGAAGATTGTAAAAGAATGCCATGAGCTATTAATGGGACTATCTGACGATTTCACGATAAACCTGCAAGGGGTTCCAGGACACAGTGACATTCCAGGCCAGGCTAGGTACCACATTAGAAATAAATTCAGATAAAGAGGGAATATATGTACATGCCTCTGGCCCCTTGTAGGTATTTAATCGACTAATATGTCGACGGACATAGCCGAGTTTCGATGGAAATAAACTCTTACTTGTTCAACAAGCCGACAAACGTGGCCTGAATGAAATAAAGGCCGCACATGCCACTTATTGAAGTTTAAAAGAAACGACTTAAGAACTCTAGAAGCATAAGAACTAGTGTTAACAGGTCATTGTCTGATTGGTAGGCATGCCAGTAGACTGGGGACACTATACAATGACCATTGCAGAAGGTGCCAAGACGTAGAAGAGGAGGATACAGTAGAACATCTTCTATGTGGATGTAAGGCCTTGTACAGTGTAAGAAAAACAACGATCGGGCATGATTTTCTTGACGATGCCTCCAAGGTTGCATTTATAAAACTAGTTGAATTGAACAAGTTTATCAAGACCACTGGATGGTTCAGAGAAGACATGCTAGTGTGAAGGGATTATAGTCCCGGTGGAGTCACAATGGACCTGCTAAAGGCTTACGTGCGTCGTGAGACATCCTCTTTTCCCACCTATCTATTTCTGCCACCAATACTGTTGATCTCACCGAAGTATAGGGTGTCTCAGATTATTGTAATTTCATGGTGGAGAACTTGGCTATGGGTTGCACGATCACAATCATTGAGCGATCATAAATGTTTGTTGCATACTCTTAGGCGTCATATCAGTTAATGTATTTTTACATAGTTCTTAATTGAATTTTATGATTTTATTTTATTTGAGATCATCTAAAAGTTTGTCAGTCGATTGAATTGATATTGATATTTTCGTCAGTAGAATATTATATTGCCTAAACAGATATGTCACATTACCACTGATGAATTTAACACCTGATCTAACACTTACGATTTGATTTGCAGCAAAGATCCAACACCCTCATTCACATGTATATGTATATATATGTATATTATCAAAGCGATCGTTATTTCGATTTCAATCAGATCTTTCTTAGTATGTTATTCAATGCATATGCCTTGCATCGCCCTTTATATTAATGTATATATAATTCCAAAAACATATAACGATAAGGTTATACAAATCGATAAGGTTTAATACCATTCCCATGTATGTACATATATAAATATACCTTAAACGATCTTGGGGGTTAAAATTATATAACTTCAAAGAATGTTATAAATATAGCTACTGAGAACTTTCTTATCGCTAAACACTTTGATTTCTTATACACTGACAGACCTTTGGCCAAGCTGTTCTATAATTTTTCTTCTATATCTTCACTTTATCCAACATCAGTGAGTTTATAAAAGTTTTAAGTAGTCTCCGAGTGTCTATCGGAGTTTCGTTGCGCTTGGGACAATGGATTTTATCTTCGACACTTTTTATTCGAAGTATAGAACTCACTATGTACTACTAAATAGTCACACACATAACCCACTGACCAGCATACTACCTATCAGATTAACAGAATTATTTAATCGTAGTAATCGCTGTTCCGATAAACAGACCATAAATTGTTAGATTAAGTAAAAATTCGCAGCAATTGTTTAACGGTCAAGCAGCTGAACTATTCACAAAGGTTCGGGCGTATCAAGTGGTTTGTTTTTTGTTTTGGACAGTGCAATTTAAGTACAATGAATTTTCAAGTCAAAGGAGGACTTTGTCTACTATTACTTTGTTTAACGGTAAGGATTTAGTGGATTCCAAACTCAGTCAATTTGATCGAATTGTCTTTGCAGCCAATATACGCGTACAGAGAGATCAGCGGCATACTCGATCACGCCGCCGACCTTACACCCGAAGAGATAAACACTTTGCGGCCACTTTTCTATTACCTGCAAGAGCAATACAATTATATAGTGAGTCAGACACCTCAACGAAATACAGATGGCAGCGACGCTCAAGCCAGTGATCCACAGCTTACAGCCGCACAAGCTGAGTTCGAACAGTATTTCGAAGATTTTCTGCAACAAAATACATTTGTCGATGACAACAACAAAAGCGATTTGTACAATACAACACTGCCATCAGTTGCCGAATTGATGGGCGTCGCTGGGATTGAACTTACTGCCGACGAGCTTGCCGAACGTGAAGACATTGAAAGCTTACTTGAGGATGCTCTAAACGAGGCGCAACTTCAAATCGACGAAATCGTACGAAGCTCACTGCAATTGCAATCGCAACTAATTAAAATCAATAAACCGAAAATCCTGCAATACATATATAAAGCGCTATCGGTGCTTTTCAAGGTAGCGTCACGCGGTGCACGCGCCGCCTACTGCACCTATTCGCATATACCGCAATTGAATGCCTCCCTACAGCACATCTATGCGGGCGTCGACTGTTACAGTTATTCGAAGCGTTTGGTGTTGCGCATTGAGCAAGAGACCGTGCACACGGTGAGCACCATTCGGAAGAATGTCTTCAGTTTGGGTGGTATTTATAAGAAAATAGCCGGTAAGAAATCTTTGTTGGGAAAATTATCTACGGTGCTGTTGAATTTGTCGAAAATTGTGCGGAACATCAAAGAAACCTATTTAGTGGGTGTCAGCGCGCTTGATAAGGCGAAGAACGAGTTACCGAACGCCACGCAAGGAAGTGTCAATTGTAGTCTGGACTTTGTCGGTGGCATGCCGCAGGTGGTGGAGACTGTGGCAAATTTGTCCACTTGCATAATGTTCATCGATAACACCACCGAGGAGTATGACTTTATGAAACCGGAACATGAACGTGATTTTAATTGATTGGATGAGATATTTTGTGGAATTGTTTGAATAAACATTACAATTATTATAATTAAATGTAACGCCGATTTAGAAATGAATTCGAGTACCAATTAGTCTTCGAAATCTTCTCAGTTCGAGAGTTTTCAGTTTATATTTTTGGATGAACTTAATTGACGACCCAATAGCTATCCTTCTAAATTTTTAACATGGGTCACCAGATTAAGTTACTTTTAAGAAACTTTTGTTTATCAAGTAGTAGAGTTGATCCATGGAGTAGTGAGTAAGGTCCAATACCCTAATATTTACGGAAGTACCAACATACTGGCCTTTTTTTCGAAGATGATCAGCACAATTACACACCCATACAAAAAAAAATGTCATGACCTGTACTGTCTGTTTTTGGGGTCGTTGAATTCGAATCCGAGGTCCATTTAACTCCATCAGAGCAGGTTTTTGACTTAACACCAGAAAACCAGTATGGCGGATAGCGTTTTTTTATTCGCTTGAAACACGTTTTTCGCTCTGTTTCGGGGTCGCTGATTATGAATCCGGTGTCGGTTTTTCAAACATCAAAATGCCGGATGCAATATGGGGAAGTTTTCAAATATGTCTGCCATGGTGGTTCGCCTTTTTGAATTATTTAAAAGTAACATCAATTTCGTAATCAGTAGCGGCCCTGAGAACCTCCGAGTAACGAGTTTGAAGCAATTCCATTGAATTTTTTCCATTGAATTTTCCGCCTTATTGGATTCGCCATTTTGAATTCTGAAAAACCGACACCGCAATCGTAATTAGCGACCCGAATAACGAGTTTCAAGCGAATCTGATGGACTTTACAAATCGCTGTCCGCTATATCTATTTTCTGAGGTTATCTCAAAATACTGATCTGATGGGGTTAAATGAACCTCGGATTCGGATTCGGCAACCCCAAAAAAGATTTGGTGAACATAGTAAGAGGTCATGACTGGCTGTGTGGCTGTGTTGTTAATCTATTCGGCGATTTTTCTATATTTCCGAAACGTGTATAGATATACTTTACCATGATATTACAGTACTAAAAGAACTATAAATTTGACCTTAACATTGGATCGAATCTGGCATGCTTTTACGGAAGTATTATTTGGAATCTTTCATTCGGACTATGAAGGGCTGGCCTTGATTTCATAACCATAATTTTTTTGATCTCTCGCCAGTTTTGAGCTTCATTAATTAATTCCTCAAATTAAGCTCTGAGATGTCACTCTACGTATCTTCTATTTTTCAGATCCCAACCTACCGAAATAATACCTCATAAAACTTAGTTCAACCAGTTTTCAAAAGAAACACGAGTCTTTTAACACATACATACATATAAAAATCTCTATATATTACAACTTTTCTACACATTCGATTTGTATCCGTCAGATACAATGATTAATATAATGCAAAAAAAAAAATCTCTAAATAATCTCAATACAATCGTAGCTTACACACAAGAATAAAATTAAATATATACTGTATATATAAATTAATAAAATTTGAATTGAAATCATGTTTGGTTTCAAGTATCCATGGACATTCATATGACACATTAATATTGCACTTTTGACTAGACAATGCTCTCTTTGTGACGTCTTACATATTGTTCACTTTGTGATTTATTCAATTGCTCCACTTGTGGACGAACGCCAGGCGCACCGTAAAGTGAGCTTTGGGCACTCCCACCACCACTATTGTAGCCTCGACCAGCTTGCGGTGAAGACTGTGATTTCTGCACACTCTCATGCGAGCTATCTTTGGCCAATTGTGGCACGGCTATGACATCGGCCATTAATGTTTGACGACACAATGCCGACAGTGCTCTATTGCCTTTCGCTGGTTCGGGTTCTGGCTTTGGTGCGTCCTTTCCTTTCTTGCTACCCTTGCCACGTCGGAATTTTGAGGCAAGTGTGGCAAAACCAAGTTTGCTTGAGATTTTACCCGAACGACTAACGGAACGTGGCAACGAATCGTAAATACTACTATCCAGATCGGTACCGGTGTCCGAGTGTGTGGGTGTTTCGGTGTAAGAATCTCCGGTAATGGTGCCGACGCTGAAACTTTTTGGTAAATTGGTTTCATCGCCCGCCACTGAACCCATGCTGTAGTCACTGCGACGATATTGCTCCCACGTTTCATTGCGTATAATATCGTCTCGTCGTTTTACGCCCGTTTGCGATGGCGTTGGTGACTGAGAATGCGCGCCATTACCCTGCAGGAACTCCTCTTTGGCTTTCTGTAAACGCAATGCGCGTTCGGAAAGTGGTGTACGCGGAGTATCTGGTGTTATCAAGTGTAACGGTGTTGTGGGCTCAGAACTATGCGGTGGAGGGAAGTCGAAATGCAATGGCTGCATGCTAGTGGGTGTCAACGATTTACGTTCGAGTTTGCGCGCAATGCGCGGTAATGTATTGTCAAATCTATCGGATGCAAAAATTTGTGGCGAAACTTCACCGATAGAGGTACCCGAATGTGTTTTAGCAATTTTCGTCTCGATTTTCTTGATTGTGCCACTTTGCGATTTCGCGAAAGGTATATAATAATGTGACTTTTCGGTATTCTTCTTGAAACGATGTTCTTTACGCACCTCTGTGGGGCTATTACCAGCAGGGTTTGCGGCAATCGCACCAAGCTTTGCAGGGCTTGCCGATTCTCGCATGAGACTAGCACAGCTTTTGTTGATAACCCGAAAACTGTCGGATGCCAGTGGTGGACGCGCATCTTTAGTTTGCTTTTGTGCTGGTGTTACGAGCTTTTCAGCGCTGTGACATTTCCGCTCATCCTCGTAGTCGTACTCGTCACGACGCACATCACCTTGACTCAGCGACCTGCAAGTCGAATTTGAACGCTTTGGCGTTAGACTACCTACTTCCGTCGCAGTTTCAGAGTCAACTAATTCTACAGCCTCCTGCGTCGTGTGTTCCGCTTCTGACAAAGATGCTTCGGTTAACGCTTCATCCTCCTCGGTTGGTGTTGTAACGAGCTCTCTTTCAATTACCGTCATGCCGCCAATGGCATTCGGTTCAGGGACTGCAGTAAATACTTTTCGTTTCGTCTTTACAAACACATTTTCATTTTGGTTAAAATTTAAATTTTCTGCCATATCATTTACATCAACGATTGGTGGCTGCCTCGGTGTCGCTGTTGCAGTAGCTACGAGACACTTTTCGCTGCAGCTTTTCGGTCGGTAATTGTTGGTTTCGGAAAAACAACGTTCCATGCTCACCACATTCTCGCATTGCTCAATGGGATGACCGGGTTTTACCTTCAACACATAGACAACATCATCTCCACCGGTCTCCTCATGTCTGCGATAATCGTCATCGAATGAGCGCTGTTTAAGCCGAAAATTCTTACGCTTTATACGTCGTGGTGTCTCCAACACACTGTGTGTGTCCGCGTCGCTACTATCGCTCTCGGTTTTGCTGTTCTGTCGTGAACCAGTTTTACGCAACCGTAGCTTCTTTTTACTGACCGCGCCATTTCCGCCATTACCGTTCGAGTATTGTGTACGTTGTGTTAGTTTTGGTACATCGGTTTCATCGTTTTCCGCGTGCGAAGCACTCCATTCATCCGTTGCCTCGAGTGTGGTCGAAATGTGATCTTTTGTTGTGTCAGCTGTATCCATATTTTGTACGTCAACTGTGGTGATGCTAATATCCGGCACGATATCTCGTGGATATGGTGTTGAACCGCCATCTGCCGAACGCGGTGGGTTATAACTCATGAGATTATCGAACTTTTCATAGACGAAATCTTATGTACTTACGTATACTTCGTCGCAATAACGACAGAGATTCATTAAGGCCCTTCAACTCTTCGTTGTATTCGTTATTACGCTCTTCTATGATTTCCTGGCAGCAAGCCTCATCAAGCGGACTCTTTTCACACTAGAAACAGAGAGTAATAAAGTCATGAGTTCTTCATCATATTATACGTCCTATCTTCTATCAAGAATAGTTCCTTATTTAAGGCTCGACTTCTAGACAGACCAAAACTTTTTTTTTTATTATTTATACTTTGATGAACTCGAGAGAACCTCGTACAATACAAACCATATAAAATTTGGCTTCTTTGAACTTACCAGATCGCTAATTCTGCTTAATTCGCTCTGTACGTCCGATATGGCATTCAAAACGTTCGGCTTCATCAGATTATCGGAGTAGTAGGGATAAATGTTTCGTATGTAGGTAAGCATCGTCTCACATTGCCGCAGTTCGGCATTTTGACACAATTCCGCGGAGGAACGTTTGAGTTTCGCAAAGTTCTCTTCAGTACGCTGGATCACAGAGAGCAGTGGCGCCAGATTGGTGTGCGATTCAAAACTTTGTACACGTCGCGTATTGCTGTGGAGAAGTAAATATTATTTCTTTATTTTTATTTTTTTTCCAACACAATCTTCGGTTACCAATAATCACTGCAAGCGCCTTCTTCGTATTTATAAATAGGCGTCTGTTGTTCCACTAGCGTATGTGCGGTCACCAACGGTGATGCGGTCTCCTCTATGTGATCCTCGACTTCTACCATAACCGCTTCGGGTTCTTCGTATTTCTTGTAGTCATGCTCATCAATTACATCCGAGCTGCCATGATTATCGATCTCTTTCAGATCGTTCACATCGTTCAACGACAAACTGGAAGCTTGTTGCGATATGGCTGGTAGTGTGGCATTATTTTGCGCAATGCTATCCAAAGAAAACGAACGTCCAAGGGTTGGGGAGTTGTCATCTGCGCAGTAAAACGAAAGTAATGAGTTGTAATCTTATGTTAGAGGTATATTTCTTACTTGCGTGACTCTCCTTGGTGATGCGATCTACCACAATAGGTCGATAGCCGGGATGCAGTAGTGCGAATGTGGAGGACTCCGGTCCAATGCCACGTGCCTTCTCCCATTCATACAATTTACGTGTGAATTTACGTGAAATGCCCTCGAATTTCATAACACCCTCTGAGGTCTTCACTTCGATCTCTTTGGCGGGATGATCGGTGACGATCGCTTTGAGTTTGGCTAACCTGCGAATCAGAAAGTAAAAGTAAGTGTTGTTGTAAGGCCTTAAACCCGCTGCATACTTACTTTTCTAACTTATCTTTTTCATGCGGCTTACTCTCCACAGTTTTCTTTATACTATCTGTGAGTTTACTGGAACGCTTTATGGAATCTTGACCGCTTGGTACATTACTTGCGCCACCACCACCTTGCTTCAGCTTATTCCATTGTTCTGTGGAGATAAAAGTTGCATTAGATATCACATCTAATATAAGTATTATATTTACCCAATTTCTTTTGAAAATCCTCTGGTAAATCCTTTTGATCGGGTAGCGGCGTTAAACCTTGTCCCTCCAATTTTAATTGTCCTGTCTTCCAAAGATTCCAATCAATCTTTGGCTTTGCATCGGTCGGTCCATCACGCACTGGTGAGGTGGGGGAGATTTGTGTGGGATGCGGTCCACTCACTGATATTTGTTTCTTCACACGCCATTTTCGCAATTTCTTCTTAAAATCGGGTGTGAGATTTTCTTCCAAAAGTTTGGCTGATAGATTATTATTGAAGACTGGATGTTGTGGATGCTCTTCCGGTTTGGGTGGTGTGATTAAGGCTATAGCTGTAATTTGTAGAAATAACATAGGGAATATTCAATGGAAAGTTAGATAAAATAATAAGAAATGATCTAATCAAAATCTACAACTTCGATCTAATGTTAAAAGAATAATTTCATTCATAGTTTTAAAGCTATGTGAAAGTCATTTTTTCCAACTCACCTCGGCACGCATTAGTGTTCGTCTTCATTTTATCCCATTCCCGTCGTTTCGCCTCGAATTCCACATCGAATTTGGCGCGCAGCATTTGATACCGTTGATTAATTTCATTTTTCTCATCCATAAACGACTTGTGTGATGTCAAATGATTAGGTGTGGTGGGTTCGGAAAAATCACCACTCGATAAATCTTCACTTTCTACAAAAGAATTTAAAATCCAAAATTATTTAATACTTATCACTGTGAGCATCACTTTATTTTACGCACCGAATTCACAAAAGAAATCCGAATGACGCGAAGGACTACTGGGCACCGACGAATTACCCGGTGAGCCAATTTTCTTCGTGCGATTCAATGACTGTGTACCATCTTTAGGGCTTTTAAGTGAGTAGGGTGAGTAAGAGAAATCCGAATCGGTAAGATCCTGTAATTTTAATGTAGACTATAGTTTGTTGTTGCAGAAACTCAATATATTTGGACGTACCTGTTTGAGGTTAAGATTCAATGGGCTAGGTGGTGGCTTCGTGCGCCGTTGTGTTGTGCCTTTCAAATCGGCCACAACATTCTCTGGCAGTGCCTCAAAGTCGGTAACGTTTTTATTCCTACGCAAAGACTTAATCGATGAGGTTTTCTTGGCCATGAGTGTTCGCATATTGCTGTCACTCTTCGAGGAACGGCTTAGCGTTTCCATATCATCGGTTTTTGAATGTTCCAAGTGTGACGTTGTGTTATCATCAATCACACGGCTATCGCTTTTGGTCGAGTCTCTTCCTGGCAGTTTCAAATAATAATATTTGTATACAATTATTTCTTCAATATAAATATATGTATTTCTTTTGTTTTATTGAATGAAAAGTCAAATATGAATAATGAATGTAAATAAAATATTGAAATCAATGATCAATAAGGCAGTAAACAAATTACTCAGCGTGCTGCGGCAACTGCTATCAATGTCGTCCATTGAACTCGCCGAACTGATAGTGCCCGGCGTACCAGTCTCGCTTAGCAAATGTCCGGATGAAGAGCTCAAAATGCTATCAGCCGAACTGCCTCCACCTGTACCGGGCAGCGAGGGTACACGCAAATATCTGTATGTTTGGCAGAGATAGCAGAATTATATATATTTGGTGTCAAGTACATTGTGTATAGTAACCTCACCTTGCCACCTCATTATTGACGGGCGTTAGACCCACACTCGCGGCCGCGTGTTCTTTTGGCACCACATTGTACACGACTACGCCACTGCTGCCCACACCTTCGGTCAGCGCTGGCACATTGGCGCGCTCCCACTTGAATGCCGCCTTGACCTTCGTCCACTTCGACACCTTCGATTTGCCCTCACTGTAGGTACTCTGTCGCCGCAACATATGCGGCAATGCGCTGGAACTTTTCGCATCGCGCTCATGTTCCGCGCGTACGGCCAATGTTGCAGCAGATGTGGATGCCACATCGTCTATCATCATTGACTTGCTGCGCTCACGTTGTCTACATGTAAAGGTAGAAAGAAGCAACAAAAAAAAAATAAAATAATGTGCGCAAAAAGCTCGGCAAACAAACACCTGTCAATACAGAGTGAGAATGAGAGAGAAGGAGCGCGAGTAAGCGCAAGCGATTGATCGTGCGCGCAAAGAGTGATAGACGCGCTCGCTTGCGCTTACGCTCTCGATTGCTCACAAGCGCTCGGCGGCGCTCATTCAGCTCTCAACAGGTGTTTGCTGTTTGCCACCAACAATACTCGTACTCACTGTTTGAGAGTGGCACGTTTTATCGATGAGGGATTACTGCCGCCGCCGCCAAAGGCGCTGAAACTGCTGAAGCTGAGCGATGTAGGGGCCGGTGTTGTGGGTGCGGGCGTTGTGACCGCGTCGCCTAACATGGATTCGATGAGCGCGATCGATTCCTCCAAATCGGCCTCGGTGTCAGAGTATTGCTCTGCCTCGTGCTCGTGCGGATGATGCGGCGCTTTTTGCTGTTGTTGTTGTTGCTGCTGATGTTGTTGCCGCAATTGTTGTTGTTGTCGTCTACTACGCACCTCTTTGGCAGTTTGCATCTAAAATGGATTGGAATATTGAAGTGCGCGGCATGAAAGAGTGGAAAATGGGGAAAAGCAAGAAAATTGGAAAATTGCGCACAGTCAGTCAGTGTGTTAGTCTCTTTATTTATGTGCTTTATTTTGTGTGTGTTTATTTATTTCGCTTTGCCATTGGATTTTCCATTTGTATTTATGTATATTCATTTCTTTTTTTCATATTTCTTTTTTGTTTTAATTTTTTTCTTTTTTAATTTTTTGTCTCAACTTTTTTTTTCTGATTTTTTTGATACACTTGATCTCACCTTTTCGTTAAGTAGATTCACGTAATTCAGGCATTCCCGCTGCCGTCGCCACTTCGCTGCCTCATCGATGTACTTATCCCACAATGCGTAGAGGCGCGATAGTTGCTCGACGGCGCCGTGTGCTGCCAACAGCGCCGCCAAACTGCTGCCCAAGCGGCTCTGCAGCGGCTCGATGAACTGTATGCACTCCTGTCGTATGTGCTGACAGTAGGCGCAACGTGTCGGCTCCACATCATGGCGTTCGTACGGAGTTTGTTGTTGTTGCTGCTGTTGCAATTGTAGCGTATGTGGTTGTAGTTGCTGTTGTTGTTTATTGGCTGCCTCATGCGCCGCCCTACAATCGTTGGCGATGATTTTGTAGAGTGTTTTGTAGAATTCCTCTTCGCTTTCGACATAATTGAAGAGCGTGTGGTAGCCAGCTGGCAGCTCTTCTTTCGTTTTGCTTGGAAATTGGAAAATATTATCGGTTTGACGTGGATCTGGTGGTGGTGATGGCAAAGTTTCATACACATACTGGCCGGAGGTGCGACGCGACGGCGGCTTGGATGTGCTTGCTTGCGGTTGTGTTGTTGGCATATGCGTGCTGCTGGCGGGCGTAAGCGGTATGGAGCGCGCCGATAACGGACGCTCGGGTAATTTATCCATTATTTGTGGTTATTATGCTGATTAACTGTACTGCAAGTGAAAATATGTTGCGGTAGGAGAATTTTATAAAGAAATCTGAATGTGGATATATGAAATCACAGACTAATTATATACATACATATATAGTATTTTATAAATATACCGTTATATACATATAAAACGCTATTTCATAATTTTCATATTTGTAAACATCTAATCAACACTTTACTTGCTGCGGCATCCTTCAATTTTTATGGCACAAAATAATGCCAAGTAAATTTTTCGCAATCTCTCTAATATTCATTTAAAGTATAAACAACAGTTTTATATACACAAATACACACACACACACACATATATATATGCGCACATTTTGGCTTATAAAATTTGGTGTTTTGTTTACTTTAGTTGTCTGCAAACGTCGGCGTTATTGTAACAAGTGCGTTGTGTTAGGTTCCGTCGTGAAGCCGCTCGTGCTCAATAATATTCGTTGCAAATTGTAAATTTCATCAGTCTAATAACGCGAGTGATTTATTTGGCTCTTGCCACTTTGATATCGTAAAATTAGGCGAAACGTAGAATTATTTATAATAAACTTTGGTGAAGTTGTTATATTAGCAAAAAATCACTCATACGCCATGTCGAACAGCGGCTATGATTTAATATTTGTTTTATAAATATACACACATGCAATTACTAACACAAACACACATCTAAAGTAATTTACAACAATTGGTTAAAAGTTGATTCATGAAAGCTTTAAATTAAATTTGGTGTCGAGATCTCTAACATTTTGAAACCACCCGATGGATTTTTATAATGTCGTCCAGACTTTTGGGCTCTCTTGCTTTAGATTGAATATTAAATATTTGTTATGTTATATTGTTGTTGTTGTAGCGGAAGACAATAATCCCTAAGTAGTTTTGGGGAAAACTTCCAAGCCTTAAACCTGGATCTGTTCCGATTATGTGGACCTGACTGTTGAGTGAATACGATTTTTTTACTAAGTAATTAGAAACCTTGCGGTAACCTCTGAAAAACTCAGCTAAGTCGACTAAAAAACCATTTCATCAATATTGTTTATACCAGAATGAACCTGGGTGCAGAGGGAAATATATTTTTGACCGCCTACCAGTTGTTTTCTTGTCTGTCGAGAGGCGACTTGTTCTAGAAAAAAATTTAGTGGCGATCAGTAACGAAGATCGAACCCCTTTGAAATCGTACTGCGCTCCGATCATGCGTATGGGTTTGAATACTATATCACGGATGTATCGAAATGAGACAGGGTCGCTCAGTATATATCACTGACGACCCTTTATGTTTATACCCTGAATAGGGTATATTAAGTTTGTCACGAAGTTTGTAACACCCAGAAGGAAGCGTCAGAGGCCCTATAAAGTATATATATAAATGATCAGTATGTTGAACTGAGTCGATTTAGCCATGTCCGTCTGTCTGTCCGTCCGTCCGTCTGTCTGTATATATACGAACTAGTCCTTCAGTTTTTAAGATATCGTTTTGATATGTTGCAGATGTTATTTTCTCTTCAAGAAGCTGCTGATTTATCGGAATTGCCGATATCGGACCACTATATCATATAACTGTCATACAAACCGAACGATCGGTATCAATGGCTTGTATGGAAAACTTCCGCATTTGACGTGATATCTTTACGAAATTTGACATGGATTACTGCTTAAGGTAAAAATATAATCAAAAACTGTTTGAAATTCTTTATTCCTGTGAAAGTACATTCGTTGCCATTATATTTGGAACTCGGCCACCACGGGAAAGTTTGCGGAACCCAGACGCTGAACTCAATTTTCGATGGTTTTCAAGCATAAATCGTCCGATATTGCTGTTATTTCACGTTCGATATTCGTACGAAGATCATCAATTGTCGCTGGTTTGTTGGCATGGACCATAGACTTAACCTAGCCCCATGTAACGTAACGTAGATGCTTTTTCGATGAAAATTCGGATAATTTTCAAGTTCTTTCTCAACCCAATTCTCCAACATACGAAGGTCCGAGAGTCAAGCGGCTTGAGTTCTTGCGTCAATTAGATCTTATAAGGATGTATGCCAAGATCCTTCCGCAACGCTTTAGAACGACGTGTGAGAGAATGATTTGGGTCTTCCTCAATTGATGCGCTAGCGGCAGTACTATTTCGACACTACGGGCACATCTCTGTCTAACTGACACGGGAATATTTGGTATTGTGTCTGTGGATTCAAATTTATGCACTAGACTCTCAATTCTTGATCTGACAGGACGGCTTTGACCACAGACTCCGAATTTCGGTAGTACATATTAATAATTTCGACTCGATGTTGGATCGTATATCTTTTCATGATGAAATGTCAAACTTTACTGTGGAGAAATGTCGAAAGAGCTGAAAAATATGGGGTAATTTGCTGTCCCTATCGGTCTATTTTTGAGCGTTCCTTTTGAAAAACCCTTTATTATATTTGACGGGGCTTTCAGACACAGTTAAATAGTTAGAACTTGGGATATTGGTGGGAAAGAGTCTGTTTGAAATCACTAAAGGAAAGTTTGAGAGCTGATGAGGACTGAAACACGTGGTCGCTTTCTTTCTTTTGTGCTGTGGAGAATCGAAGATATAATAAGTGATATTAGGGATGATATACTGTTCATTGGAACCTCGTTAGTGTTACTTTAAAGTCACGTACACATAGGGGCATGACTGAACATCTCCACCAGCTATTGCGTCTATTTACCCAGATATTCCTATATTACTTATGAATAATTTCCTCCTCCATTCATACTTATCATATGCAATAATGTATATACATAAGTACTCTTTCGTGTCCCACATTTCACCAGTGCTTTTCTTATTAATCCTGTTGTAGACTTAAATTACTTGAACCTGAGCGGAATATATATTTTTAATATCACAATTATATAAAATATATGACATGCGATAATTAATGTTGCCTTAAACATTATTTTCACACCTTGTAAAGTGGAACAGCGACGGGGCTATAACGTCACGGCGACCGAATTTCAACGCCATTAGGGAGAATGGGGGAGAGAAACATAATAAGCACAATAGTCTGTGAGTATGTATGATTGTGTGTGTGTGTATGATCGAAATAATAAAGGAATCAGAATGGGTGCGATATCTCAGGCGAAACTCTTAAATCGAAAATTGAACATGCCGCATTCGAATTAACTAAACTGATTCACATTTTAAGTAGATACATACAAAAATATGTATGATAGAACAGATCTTTATATTTTTCTAAATGTCTAGGAACATACCTAATAAGAAAAACTTAATTTTTTTTAAGTTTGATCACATAAGCTAAATAAGTTGGAAACGATATTCTACTACTCTGGATCTTGGACTATCCATAAAAGAGATATATGAGATTCGCATTGCTTCTTAAATTTCAAAAGAGGTTAGATGAGATATTTTTCTTGGCTCCTGCACTATGCGATACAACTACTCACTGAGGTTTCCAATCTATATTAGATAGTTGAAAAAATATATTTTAAAGTACTTGGTTTCAAAATTGACACATTAATTCTAACTAAAGGTGGTCCTCACCTAGATTAAGTCGAATATTAATGATTCGGAATGTACAGCGAATAGACATAATAAGATTAATGAAATATATTCCGGAATTAAAAAAGGATAGACAAAACTATCCGAAACTCTAATCTAAAGCTTTATCAAATGCCACAAATGTCGGTAGGAACTATAAGGCTCTCGTTTACTAAAAGCACCAAGTTCGTCGATTTGACCTTGATACATCCACAACTTATGTACTTTGCGGAAATGTTTAAACGTTATAACGCGATTCCTTATTAAATCATAAAGCAATATAAAGCACATATTCCATTAAACATTTTTTGCAAAGAGTCAGTTATGTTCAAAAGGTTTAATTAGTTCCATAGACTAAAAAAGCATGCCTTAAAAATACAAAGATATATTCTAACCTGTAATCTGAACGAATTGTTATACCAGTAAAAAGACGACGAACATAAGTCTGGACCTTTTCGAAAAAACACAGTCGATCGAGTCTACATTCTTAAAACCGTTATGTAAAAGCATCGAGAGAAAGCAAAACCAAACGGATTGCTGCATGTGATTTTAGCTCACAACAGCAATTCTAGGATGATGACCTATACGTATGTCTCTCACAAAATTTATTCGATATTCAAATTTCTTGAAGTATCAAATAGTATGGGGACGTAAAGTATATTAACAAAATAAAACACACCTGATTTATGAGATAGGTTTAAAAATATCTCATGGTCTGCTATGGAGACCTATAGTTGTATCCGTACATTATATTTACCAAGGTCGTTGTTATTTCTTCCTGAAATAATTCATTTATTTAGGACAAACGTTCCTTCTTGTTAGTTCTCTCCCTAACTTTGACTGAAAAATTTATTTTTTTAATGTCAAGGGTAAGATATATTAGATTGATTCTGCAAAATAAGTGTTCGTGTTATAGTAATCTTATGCAATATTCCCACTATTTCTTTAAAGATCCTTCGCTTTCTCCGATTTCGCTGAAGGCATAAACAAAATGATTCATTAGGATGAATGGTCCAGAAAAGAATACACAACTTGGAGCTGTTGAGAGGTCTTTTTTCGAGATAAATTTGAGCTTTATTGTCCTGTGCAGTTAAGGAACTATACCAGTGTAGCCCAGGAATTTTGATTTTTTTTTTTAAGAAAGTACTCGATTGAATGTTTCGAAGTTTTTTGGACATAATAAGGAATATTTTTCGAAATATTTTAAGATTTTTTTTTTGCAGAAATATTGAAAAATAACAGAGTTTTGTCTGTCTTTGGAGGTGCCAAAAAATTTCCCCAACTGCTTACATGATTCCGCCCGAATGAGTAGTTGAAACTAAAAAATTCAAAAAGGTTATTAAAGTTGAAGGTATTTCCTATACAATGACCTACGATTTTTTAAAACGAAAAAGTGTCGTTTTTTAGGTAAAAAATAGTAGTTTTTTAATGCCAAATTGACAATTTTCAACCAATCAGAAAGATTCCAGAATACTCAGATTCAATTTGAAGTCGATCGGTCAATTCTCGTTGAGTTATGATGTTAGCAATTTTGAAAATTGTCGTTTCGAGAAAAATGCGTTTAAAATTTCGACTGTAGCGGGTTATACCTGCGAGCGGTCGCTCTTTAGAATGCGGCCAGTCAAAAACTATTCAAGATACAATCTTACCGCTTTCACAGGATATTTTTGAAAGTTTAAACTATCGAATAAGCAAAAAATAAAAAATCGATCTTTTGAAAATGTTACACTACACTGGTATAGCCCTTTAAGCTAGAACTAGATGACAGATCTCAAGTAGGATCCACGTTGGAACTTACACAGATCTTTCAAAAGGTTTTTAGATATAGAAAGATATTATTTGATTACGAAATAATATTATAGACAGGTTTAGGGTTGGCATTCCGGTTCCTTAAATCACATGTTGAAGAAAGCAGTGTCGTTAGATACCGATACATTTTACAGTTGAATGTTTTGAAGATTTGTGGTCTTTCTGATATATTACGCCTTACTCTCAAGTCTTCGCGTTTCCTACAGGCCACAAACATGCATAAATATTCCTCATGAAAATGGTATATAGCGTCGGTGGGGCCAAAAGGCCATATTGTGAACTGGAAAAGTGTTGCGAAAATGCGTTGTGCAAGTGTGTTTATATTGAACGTCGGCGACTAGAGTGCTTTGCCGACATTATATTAACGTACGCTAACAAATTGTAGCGAAGAAAGAAAAAACCAAAATAAACATGTAGCACGTCCAGTACAAAATGTCTACACACATACATATGTATGTTCTCAAAAATGTATGTTTGTATGAAATTCGGTTTTGAAAAAGCCAAAAAATCATTGTAAGTATGTATGTATTTAAGAATTAGAAAATATTGAAATACACTTTTGGCATGTGGAAAATGTGATTTCCAAAGCGAGTTGCTGCTGCTGCTGCAGTCGATCGTGCGTGATTTGAAATGTTTTGATATGCATTCGAATTGAAATGTTTTCGAAAATAAAAATTACATTTCAGACGGAAAGGAAGTTGCATGTAGACGGTGTATGCGTCAATTTTGGTATTTTTTCAATGGAAACGTGTATCGTATAACGGTTGAGTTTACTTTTTGCGTCGCGATGCTGTTTGCGTTATATATTTTGTTTTTGTATGTAAATATGTATGCGTATGTATGTGTGCCTGTATTGACGTTTGCTGCGCGCATTAGATCATTTTGCCTAATCAATTTATGATAAATGAGTCCAAATTATAGTGTATTTGAGTGTATGTGTGTGTGGGTGAGTGGCCACCATGGACCCTGACAGCACAAACGCCCATTTCGAGCACAATGAACTCGGCACGTAAACGTTTTTTTTGCGAATTTCAAAGCACGCGGTGGCGTTTCGCATGCTGGCGTAAGGAGCGCGGTACAACGCCCGTGGATATACAAATATATGTTTATACATATGTATGTAAATATATGTGTTTCAAGTATGCTCGTATGCGTACGTCCCGCTGTTACAACACTGTTGCGTGCGAAATTTTCACCTTTTTCCAATTTTTTTTTTTTTTTCAATTAAAAAATTTCGTTTTTTTTTCACATGCTGCTGCTTCTTTTTCTTGATCGTGTTCTTCACTTAACTATGAGGTAATTCGTATTGAGGCTACTTTCACTCTTTCCCCACTTAATTCGTAAATTTTTTTTCGCCAATTTATTTTTATTTTTTTCGAATTTCTTGTGTGTGTTTTTTTTTCATTTTTATTTCAAACGTTTTTCAACTGCTTGCCACATTCGTGGCCAACAACAAATAGACAGACACACATACATACAGACATATGTATGCATGTAGTTGTGTTGTGGTTGGTTGTACAAGCACACACTTTTTGTTTCCACTTTTAGAACAAACCATAAATTCTCTCCATTTAATACAACAAGAAAAACAAGAAATAAAAAAGGCACAAAGTAGCAGCAGAAATAGCTGAATAATTTCAAAACTGTGTGCACTTTCAGCGAACGAGAACGCACACACACACACACATGCGCGCACTTTTAAAGATCACTTTGTATTGGTAAGTGTGTGTGTGTGTTCCTCCATATATATATATATGATACTTATGCACGACTAGATAGATATACACAACCGATTTTTTCACAATATGCCAGTCAAATTTCCAGCGCTCGCAGACATACTCAAAAGTCCTTAAAAATTATTTCGAATATTTTTTCGAAAACTTTTGAAAACGCTTAAACCCACTCAATGCCATTCAAAATCGTATATTTTCAACTGCAGTGCGAAAGTGTTGTGTAAACGTTTTTTTACTGCAAGCAATTCTTCGAATTTCACTTTTTACTTTTCAATTTCACTTTTTGCGTTTTTGAATTCTTTTTTTTTAATTTTTCAATTATCGATTTTTTTTTTTTTAGTTTTTACTCATTGTAAATTTTAATATTTTTCCATTAAATTTGTAATTTCATTTTTCAATTTCACTTTATTACACCGCGCCGCCCCCTTTTCAACACTTCACCCATTTCATCCTGCGCTATATACCCACCGTTGTGGTATATATATGTATGTATCTATATGTATCTATGTAGACCCGTCGTTTTTACCGTTTCAACACCAACAACCGATCCATGCCGTACTATTGCACATCGTCGTGTGTTCTCGCCGTCGCCCAAAACTTTTCTGATCTTTGCAATTTAGAATGAAAGTCGGAAAGTCTTCGCACTCTATAACTGTAACTGTAGCAGAATCTGTGTATAAAGCAGCAAAAAGCTCTCAGTAGCGCCTAAGAGCACTTCGGTTCTACGACCATGCCAATTCCGCTGATGGCTGCTATGCCTCGTGCATTTATTTACAAATCTCCGTGTGGCTGTATGCTCGGGTGTGTGTGTGTGTGTTCGTGATGTGCCAATCGCTTGCCGTTGGGTGGTGATTTTTAGTTAAGCATCTCTTGTCCGTTGCTTGGCATTTTCATTTCGCTCATAGCGTTTTGCTGAATTACCGTTACGCGGTGGGAGATAAAAATAAATAATGTTTCCTCATTTTCTCAACTAAATATCGAAATCAATGAAACTGAAATTGAAAATGAAAACGTCTCACCTCGCACATCGCCTCGCCGTCTTTGTTTTGGGGCTATCCGCTGTGCTCATGGCATGTCCGAAAGTGTTGCGGCGACCGCTGTTAGGGAGCGCCGGTGTTTGTAGCACCGTAGACACATACGCCTTGATGCCTCGTTGGGATGCTCGGTGTGTGTGTTTTTTGGAGTAATGGGTCTGCTCTCTTTCTGTCTCCTCGGATTTTTATGACCCTCTCATGGTTTAATTGCTTCATATTTTTTTTCACCGTTTGTCAGTTCTAATTTTCGACAAACATTCGAATATGTTTCAAATATGCTTTTGACGGATGAATGGTGCAATTGTTACAGATGATAAATAAAAATAAACATAAAAGAAGCGAGAACTTCACATTTAATTAGAAGCGGAACTGAAGAAACACTAAAAACAAATATTTATTTTCGGTGGGTGCTGGAACCCAGAAGAAGTTTTTTTGCTGTAAGCAAATATTACAAAAGAACGGAAGAAATTTCTTGAGGATGTTATATTTAAAAAGCAACTCAACTGAGACCCATTAAAATGATAAATCTTGGAACAGCTTATTAATTGTCGAGCAAAAGGGACGAAAAAGGGATTACAATTAAAGTGAGTACGAAGAACTTGAAACTCTGGCCAACAACATGAGATCCCGTGATCTCTATTAAAAAGTACAACTGAAGGCTTTGAGATCGGTCTATTTAATAAAATTTGAGACCCCGAGATCTCTATCGAAAAGTACAATTGAAGGCTTTGAGATCGGTCTATTTAATAAAATTTGAGACCCCGTGATCTCTATCACACAGTACAACAGAAGACTTTGAGATTGGTCTAGTTCCTGTTAAACAATGAACGAAGAGAAGTCGGTGAGACTTTATGTAGATTATAGATGAAGTAGCAGAATATACAAAGAACTCAAATTCGAAGATAGTGGATCTAATATTTCATCATTTGACTTTCCAACAAGCAACAGAGCAGTTGAAGATATTAATGGTGGAGAACGGGGTAACTTATCCTTAGAAGTGCGCGAAGATGAACAGCCAACAGAGCAGTTGAATATATTAAAGATGGAGAACGGGAGAACTTATCCTGAGAAGTGCTCGAAGATGAACAGCCAACAGAGCAGTTGAAGATATTAAAGGTGGAGAACGGGAGAACTTATCCTGAGAAGTGCTCGAAGATGAACTTGCCAAAAATATATATATAGAGTTGAACTTCCCTAACTCGAAACACCATAATCAACAAAAAACTTCGAACTAAAGAGATTACGGAATGTTATTTGTATGAAATTTGACTTCTATTGAGTTCGAGTTGTGGAGAACTTCGAGTTATAGAAGTTCGAGTTATGGAAGTTCAAATGTAATATGAAATCGACAATGCATATGACATCAGGAATTGGTATGTGGACGCTACCGAACGATGTGACACAACCGAACACACACTCCGGTCTTGGTTTTGAACTTTGAAAACCTTTGAAACACTTTTACTGTCAAGCTCAACTCTTGATTGGGAATAGAACTTCATCGTCTAAGGTTAGGCAGAGATTGATTTTAGTCTTCAAGATAAAGATTCAGGAGATTTATAACAACACGAATTAATTCTGAACTGTTGCATCTCATTTTATGAACATACCACAAACCGCCTCTTGAGGTTTTGTATTTAACTGATTGATGGGATCCGCCTTGATGAGATATCTTTCCTATAAGAAATTGTTATTTTATTCTTTCAGCTGAGATCAGCTTCAATTCACTGATTCCGAAGGCGAATGAGGTGAAGATATTGCAATTCCAATCTCAAAAGGAAGAAGTCATGAAGAATGACCTGCTGTTTTTCAAAGATATACATACGTCTATACATATGTACATATATTTGTACGTATATTTCCACTCTGCATGCGCGCCCTCATTTTGTTTACAAATCCTTGTTTTTCATTGCATTTCTGCACACCTAAAAAACACCAAAAATCAATTCCAACAATCAGATGTTTATCAAAATAATCCAATGACTCAAAGCTTCTTCGAATTAAGTATGAAAACAAATACTTACATTTGCATGCACATATTTAGCTTGCATATACAAAAGCGCGAACCTACAAATCTACACTTACAATTGCACAAGTGTGCATACTTTTGTGTATAAACACATTTTCGTATGTGTATAATAAATCATTTACTTGTATAAACAAATCGAATTGCAGCAATGTACATTTATTCTGCAACACATTTTCAATTTCTTGCGTAAACAAAACGAACTAATTGACAGCAACGGAAATTAGCTTCAAATGGAAAGGAATTATGCGCGACCTCTTTAGTAAGATTATCGTAATTGTCCAAGCGGAGAACGTAAAATGTCGTTTACGTGCTTTGATGTTACGAGAAACCTTTGAAGTAGTAAAGAGTCATAAAAAACAAAATAGGTTTGAGATATTGCAATCTCCTATTCAAAAATAGTTTACAAATTATAATTGAATTTTTCAGAGTAAAATTTTTAATTTGTTTATTGTTTCGTTGTGGAATACAACCCTGAACTATATTTGTGGTGAACACTGCCACAGTGCAACTGTCAACAGTCGGTACAAAACGTATGGTGAAAATTTTGCCGTTGACAGTTCAACACACAAAGCAACAACAATACGATTTTATGGTGAAGTTAGTATTCAGTCTTTAATTTTCTTCGGAGTTGTGTTAACGTGTTTTAATATTCTCTGCGTCAAAAAAAGAATTAAATAAAAAATTATTCTATTTATACTTATGAAGAACTCTTCAATTAAATTACAAACATTGTATTCTTAGATATTGCAATATATCATTAAAAAAGAAACGAACACGAATGTGGATTACGCGCCGTAAAGCTAGAGTTGGAAAAAGGTTTGCAATACGAATTCTACGTATTCCTGTGCAAAGAATTCAAAACGCAGAAAAATCGAAGAAAACAGCAAGAAAGCAGCTTTAAAACGTAGTGCAAACAAATTTGGAAATGAAGTGAAAATAAAAAGAAGCGAAGCAAATAAATAGTGTGAAACAGCAAAATAGAAGCTGTCGAAGTAGAAAAGAAAAAGTGCATTTGCTATCTCATTGCAGTTTTGTGTGTTTTCCTGCATATACACATGCATATATCTATATATATTGTTGTTGCATACCTCCATTAACTGAAGGTTTGGTGCAATTTAATTACAATTTTCCGGTCGTGTTGGCAGTGAAAATTCTTATAAACTGATTTATTGAACAAGCTGCAATATTGGTTAAGCAATGTATTAGTTTTTAATTTGACCAAATGAGTCTAAAGTTATATACGGAAAGAAAGGAATCATTGTAGGCTTAAGAGTGCTAATTAAATTTAAAAGCAAAGAAAACGGTACAGGCGTATAAGTAGAGGAAAGAATGAAAATACAGTAACACAGAACAACGCAATGCAAAACAAATAAATTTGGTAGAAGGGAAATGTATTATCCACAAAAGCATTATAAATTGTTCGCAAGTGGGGGTTGTACACTGAATAACAGCAAAAGAAGGACAATAACATAAACGCTGGTGAAACATATTTGTCTGCTACTGAGCTGACTCCCGCAAATGCTGGTGTCGGTGGAGGTGTTATATGGTGGTGGTAGATTGGAACGGCGTATGCGATGAAGACAACGTCGACGGCGGTATTGTTGTTGATATTGGTGGTGGTGTTGGCTGCAATGAGATGTTTAAACGATACACAAAATACTTACTTACAAACCCATAAGTGGAATAAATAAATATTTTATTTGTTTATAATTTTAAACAGAAAACAAATATAGAAATTCGAGTAGTTGAGCTGCATACTTACGTATGGAAAAGTTAAGTTCGTTTTAGGACACTTCTTTTTAATTTGTTCTGTTTAGTCGCCACCAATCTTCCACTTTGCAAGTAACAAAAGCCGACAATTTTTGCTGTTTTATTATTTTTATTGCGTTTTTTAATTTTTATTTTAACTTAACAAGTGCTTAGGCGAGTACGAAATTTTTAAATTTATTTCTGAATTTATAGGCTATCGTGCACACCGTCCGTTCAGTGATTTCTCAATACCTACGTAGTAAATTGCAGTAATTCCGTGCTTAATAAAAATAATTCAAAATTAATTTCCGGCGCATTAAAATATTTTCAAAGCTGGATTATAATAAATCCGACGATATTGGATCTCTACAGGAAAATAATTCTGGAGTGACCAACAAAATGGTGAAACGGTAAGTTTGATTAAGTAGTATTTTATTTATAAATAAAATATACAATTAATTACTGGTAATAGGCACGTTTTATATTGACGCACGTGTTATAGTGTAAGACTACAATCAATCAAATTAACGTAATTACTGAGAATTAATGTTTGTTGTTGTTAGTATATACAATTGGAAATGGAAACCTAGTTATTATTTTCTATTTGCAATTAGTTGTCACCGTAATCTCGTTATGCTTACATACACCTACCTGATGTCTATATGTATGTATGCATAAAAAAATTGTCGAATTTATTTTAATACGATTAACTCAATTAGATTGCAGTTCAGTCACATCATTATTGTTGTAATATACATGTAAGAACATTTGTTCTGTTTTATATACATATATATATAATATTTTACAATTATTTATGTACTTAAAATAAAATCGAAACCTATTTAAATGAACATTGCACATAAATGTCTACAAAGTTGTTAAGTTTCTTATCACACTTGATATGAAGTGATGTATGCAATGTGCGCTATGAGGCTAATTGAGTGTCTGGATTTGATCATTATTCGTGCCATTGTCCGATTGTGTCAGCAGCTGGGGTCTATGTGCGATTTGAGTTACTACGTCTTTAATATATGCATTATTTGCGCATATACTCTGTTAATGTACACTTGAGTTTTATTGTAAAATATTTTTATAAAAAAGAAAAATAATAACAATACAAAAGAGAGTCGCAATAGAATTGTTTAAACATACAATTGTGCAAAGGTTCTATTTGTAATGTATTTAAGTGTATGTACATACATATATGTTTTTCTTTTTACAATCGTTTTTGTAAACAGCAAATTGTCAGGTCATTAATCGGTTGCCAATGAATGCTGTTGGCACGTGTTTGCACTAGCGGAGGATATTTTTTTCAACTTTTGGAATAACAGAAGCATTACTAAATTAAGCGGATAAGGAATCATTTATAGTGAGATGTTTCTGTTTCATTCACTGTCAGGTTTAGAGGGTGGATAATCTTATCCGAGTGTGAAATTTTTCTTTAAAAAATAAAGTTAAATAATTTTTTCTAATAATTTTCAAATATTTTGTTGTTGTTGTTTTATATTTTTTTCATTTACTCTAGAAAAGTTTTAAATTTATCGAATTATATTTACATTGTCTAGAAACAGTTTAATGATACTGCAAGAGACAAAAAAGCAATGACCCAGAAGCTGATCACAAATTGAAATCCATCAGGTCCATTTGCCACCATCTCATTTGAAACATTCAGAATAAGTTTGTCTTTCTTCCATCCATTGCGTCTGCGGAAATTAACGCATGCGCTGCACTGCCACAATTGCAATACAATTCAACTTAATCTCAAATGTGATTACATGCAGCTCATGCATACAAATATAAATGCACAATATGTAGTTTAAAAATGCATTTGTACATTTTAAGGTAATCCTAAACTCTCAAAAATACTTGTTAATGGTTGATCTTATTTAGGTGGAACCTGAAATTTTGCTTTCCAGAACTTCTAACTCTAACTGAGACCACTTGCGACAAAAATTCGACCATAATATATTCCTTGTAAAGAATTGTTTCCTTCATTTAAGTACCACCCTATTGGACGTACTCACAAATGTTTCTGAGAACTCGAAAATGTAGATTTATAAGCAGCTTCTAATGTATTTTTGTTCGTCCACCCGGAGTATGCCTCTATGCTGTCTTCTTTGTTTTTAAATTTAAATTTACACTCTGTGTATGCCGCAGTAGTGCGCGGCAAACTGCAGTTGAGCATCCAAAATGACGTTTCAAGCGTGTAGGTATCCAAATGATGCTCAAAAAGGTGGGATAAATTTAGCGCGTACTCTTGCGTGTTGCTGTTGTTGTTGTTACTGTTTATTTAGTTTTCGTGGATTTGTTTTTTCTTCTTTTTTTCCTTCTTTGTTTCTGTGTTCTTCAAAAAAATTAAATTTATTCTTTGTTGGTTCTTCGTGCAAAAGCACAGTCACTGCTTGTTTTCGATTCGTTCTGAAATTGAACGCAATTTCGAACGCTCCTGCGAGTGAATTGGATTATTTGTCTGATCTGCTTGTTGACCACGAATAACACATCTCTTAACCCGTTTTATTCATTCATCTGTGCTTCTTATATGCGCACACATACAACAACTACATTCGTACGCATGTTTTTGACCTATTCCATTGACGATTGCCCGCGTAAAGGCAATGAAATAACGAATTTAATGCTCTTCGTGTATAATTGTTGTTGTTTTTATTATATGGTGTGCTTACTCTTTGTTTTTGGTGATATTTTGTTTTTTTAATGATATTTTTAAAAATCGGAAATAAATTCTATACAGAATATAAAAATTTAAAATGGAATTTATTCACCGCTCCTGAATTGCGGTTAGTAATATTTAAATTTTATAGCACATTGTTAATAAAAATATTATTTTTATCGAACGAAAGAAAGAAAGAGCTCGAAATCCGTTTTTTTTAAGCGGGTAGTATAAGTGGTTGTATGGATACTCGGTCACCGCGGAATCGCTGGAAACTGCAAAATGGATCAGCTTGCAAAAAATTGTACCCTAGCAACATTGGCGCCGGTGTGGAAAAGTGTGGGTAGTCCGTGTTCCACTTGTGCTAGAGCGCCGGACACTTCGAGTCAGCTCGCCAAACGCTGGGAACAACCAGTACTTGTGCAATAGCGAGGTCTTTCTGGTCCGCAGGGGATCGAAATCGATCTTTAGGCTAATTTCTCCGCTAGGTGTGCTTACTGGTCATTACCCAATAGGCACACATGCGGTCAGACGCTAGTTGCTGTTTGGAGGAAGGCGAAGAAGAATGAAGCACTTCTTTCTTCAATGGCGAATGCTAGAGGCAGACTTCAGTTAAAGCATCACGGTAGACATATCTTCGACGAACCCCGTGATGAGACTGGAATCGAGATTAGCCGACCTAAGAACCTTATCACAGAGTCTAAGCGCTTTGTCGCATCATGAGGGTCTTAATGATCCGTTAGTAGTTTTCCGGGTGTCACAATGAACAGACGAATCTGCCTAAGTGAGATTCTTTGCAGCTGCGGAGATCTACCCTAACCTAACCTAACCTAAATAATTGGAGTAGATATGGAGTGGCGGATTAAAACCGCAATACTTGAAATTATGTCCGACTTGAGTCTGCTTGGAAATACCGTTGGCGTCATTTAAGTTGCAAATCCAAGAAGCTTCTTCTTTGAGCGATTATCGAGTTGACAAATTCGTAATTCGTAGTAAAATATAGCTAACTTAATCGAGCCTAGGATTTCCCTCACGAACATTTCAACTGTTATATTACTCAACTCTCAGCTTTCAACATCAACTCTATCGCAATATGACAACAAAATTGGAAAAAACCACCGAGTCTTATCTACTTCCTTCGGATATTCACATAACGCGCATTTCCTTGAGCTCAAAAGTCAACATTACGTTAGCAAACTAACACTTTGTACTAAGCCATAATTGTTCGTGTCAGCTGTCTGTCCTGACTGTCCGTTTGTTTGGCTTATGTGTTATAGGTGTCTTCGCCCCGTTTCGACAACTTTTCATTCACACCTAACTGCGAAGATCCGCTAACTGCACCAACTCCATTAGCCGCTCGAATAACCGACCAATTGCTCTTTGCTTTGGCCGACTGTTGACCTGCGCCGCCGCCGTCCACTCGACGGCAGCGCTGAAGCACCAACTAACTGCTGAGCCATACTCAAACACAGACATACACACGCACACACGCACACGTGGAAGCTGGCTGCAAAAGTAATTGTTGTGACGGCAATGACCTGCGGTTAATCAAATCTCGAGCTTGGCGCGCGCATTACTTTCAACAAAAGCGTCTATCCCCATGTGGCGCGCATTTAATCTCATCTCCGCCACACAGCAACAACAAAAACAACAACAACAGCCAGTCGATTGCTTTGTTGCGTCCCATTTGTGGCCTGTTGATTGGTAATTGAGTCTAGCACGAACGAAAGTTAGACAGACTGAGCGACTGCAGCAGCAGCTCAAGCGGCAGCGCGGCTCGTCACATCACGTCGCAGTTCCACACTCAGCACCCAACTCATCTCGTCAGGCTTCGTGCCGGTTCGTCTGTCCGCCTGCACACCTTGTTGCTGCACTTGTTTTCATATTTCTTGCTGGACGGACAATTATTTTGAAGCCGCCTCTAAGTGTGTATTGTGTGTGTGTGTGTGGATGGCATGATTTGCACTCGTTTTCTGAAACAGTTTAATCTTTACACATTTTCGAGATGATTTGCTGATTAAATTGTTTGCTATAATCACATGCACCACTCCACGCCACACCAAGCCGTTCCACTTTGCTCCACTCTCCACAACGATCTCGTTGTCTCGCTGGCTTTGTAGGCTTTTGTTGTTGTTTTGGCTCGGTTGTTTTTGTTTACTTGATAATTAGATTTGTTTTACGTGCAGCCACACACACACATACATTCGCCAGCATTTCCCCTCCAATTGTCTTGTGATTGTTGGCGGGAGGTGTTGTTGTGGCCTGTTCGTTTATAATGGCTTATTATTTTATTTGCGTCTGAGAATTGTAAATCTAATGGGGAATCTACATTATACTGTTTACCTTCCGCACACTGGCCGGGGGAGCACAGGATATTCGTTGTGTAAATAAAACGCTTTCTATCCAAGAAAAGCCTTTAAGCAACAAGATAATAAACATTTTGTGTATTGTATTTGCAATTAATTGCTTTAATTGTCGAATATCATGTGTTTTTTTAAGCAGATAACAAGTTATAAAAAATAATAATACATACAACAACAACAACAATAAAATAAATTATCTACACTTTTCTTAATTTTATTTTACCAAATCACACATTTATAAATATTTAAGAACTTAGGTGTCCGAAAATGTATGTAAAGTGAGGTGAGGAATGTATATCTCAGACCTTCAGTGTCTAAAATATATAAACTTTTTTGAGAAGATACTAAAACATTTCTTATGTTATGAAATTGGAAAAATTGGAAATAAGTGTTGCCTACATTTCAGCGCCATGAATTTAATACCGAATGTGTTAGTCAAAATGTTCAAAGTTTTGACTTAAGCTGTATATTTTTGTACTATCGCAACAAAGTTGTTGAGGCTAAAGTTTGGATATAATTGTTTTTTAGATTAAACGTGGCCCCTATATTTCGCAAACCAATAAAGCTGTATAAATCAAACTTTCTGCAGTCACTTCCCTTACGTACCCCATTACACAGCATGAAAATCGATGAAATCGGATAATAGCTACGCCCACCTCCCATACAAAGGTTAGATTGAAAATTACTAAAAGTGCGTTAACTCACTAACGAAAAACATTAGAAACACTAAATTTTACAGAAGAAATAGCAGAAGGAAGCTGTGAACTCAATTTAAAAAAAATGGAAAATGGGCGTGGCGTCGCCCACTTATGGGTCAAAAACCATACCTCAGGAACTACTCGACCGATTTCAATGAAATTAGGTATATAATATTTTCTTAACATCCTGAAGACACGAATGGAATATGGGCGAAATAGGTTTACAACCGCGCCTACTTCCCATATAACTCAATTTTGAATTCCATCTGATTCCTTCACTTTATAATATATACATTAGAAATACATACATTATATACATTAGGAATAAAACCTTACACAAATACTGTATTTGAGCTGTGGCTTCACTTGTGGAAAAATTGTAGAAATCGGATTATAACTTTTCAATGCTCCGAATATCGAGCATGAAGAACTCAGTGTCTAATAGTAATTTTTCTCCAAAATATCGGTAAATCTCTGAGATATTTGAATTTAATTCAGAGGGAATCTTTTTCTTCTAATGGTGGTTCTCTGTACCAAAAATGGTTAAAATCGGGTCATAACTTCTCATAGCTCCCATATACCTTATATTCGGATTATCAAACTTGCCGTGAACTTTATACCGCATATATCGGTTAATATGTGAGACATCTTAGCAAAATTAAGTGAGCATATACCACATACTATATCCAAGACAGTGTACCTTGGTAGTGAAAATTAGTGAAATCGGTTCAGGAATTAAAAACAATTGTTGCCTACATTTCGGCGCAATGTCATCAACATTGAATGATTAAGTGATGAAAACGATAAATATCCAATAAATATATGTATGTATCCATGCTGTATATATCCATATATTTATATATATTCCACATATTTTGTATATATGTATATTTTTATTTATTGCCCGTTTGCTTATCTGGCAGATTTTTTTTCAAAAATATTTTTCTCGAGAACAATACAAATTGCTTCTTGTGAATCGCAGTCCTTATCACGCTATATAGTACCTTTCAAATATGTTTGTTGGAAATTTTATTTCGAAGTCACGTACATACTCATACATACTTACATACAGACGGACAGATTCGATAACGACTGCCTTTAAACTCTGCTCGCGTTTTAGGTACATAAGCACTGCTAAACAGCGGCTCGCTGCTGGCAATAAGCATCAGGATAACAAAGGGCCATATATACATACATACATATACCTAGATTAATATATTTATTTGTAGATCTGTGTTAGTGCTCTCTAACTAATCTAATCAATGAAACAATCGTCGAAAACATGCATTTTCTTTATTGAACATCACATCAAATCACGGGACTGAGGGGTGAAGTCTCGCACCGCATCGCATTTAAGTGTTTTTGTTTTGTGTTTGACAGTTTGCCTGTCCTGTGTCTTTTCTTCTACTTGTTTGTTGTGTGTTGTTGTTGTAATTGCCGAAATTTGTTTTTGAGTTCGGTGAGCTGCGTCAGACACAGACAACGGACAACGGTGATTCAACTCCCAACAAATCCCTAACAATTTACACTTAAGCCAAGGCGGTGATTTCGTTTGAATGCTTTGTTGTTTTTTTTTTTTTTTTGTTTTTTTCTTACGACTTACCGTTTTATTGGTGTAATTTGTGACTTAAGTTTTTCGTCTTTTCTTTTATTGTTGTTGTTGTAATGTGTAGAGTTGGAACGCGCTCGTTGACCTGAAGCGGCTGTGAGAGGTCCTTTACACTAAAAGTTGAGCTCAAGAATATAGAAAAATAGTTTCGCTATTTTTTTGTATTTTTTTTTCTATAAAATAAAAAATAATCAGTGTTTAAGTAAATAACGTAGAAGTATAAAAATTAAAAAAAAATGTTAATAGTTGCAGCAGTTCCACTTAAGGTTTAATATACAATTTTAAAGCGCTTTAAAGCTGTAAACATACTTTTTATATGTATCTACATTTATAGATACCACACACACACTCGCATTCACATAATTATTTTGCATTCATGCTTAGCCGGTGGCAGCTGCAACAAGCAAGCCCTCAGCATTGTGGCACTTTGGCAATATTGAAGTTGTCTGCATTTGTTTTTTTTTTGTTGTTGCTTTTCCATCTATCTGCTGGTTGTTGGTTTCACTGCTGCTGTTGTTTTTGCATTTAGTACCATTTGCTGGTTGTGGCTTTCATAGTTTTATTGCTTTTGCTGTTGCAGAAATAAATCGATGCTGCTGACCTAAATATGAGTCAGCGATAATAGAAGCAGCAAGTGCTGCCAAATACTTACAATAGCTGGCTCATAGACGTACATATATACAAACGTTCAAAATATATATATTAACTGTCACATAAAGGGTTCTTCAATAGGCGCTGATTTTTGAAAAATTGACTTTAAGCGAAAAAAGTCCGATATACATGAGTGATTTTTATTTTATAAAGTTTAAGAGAAGACACGAAGAGGATTTTTGGGTTATGAAAACGCCTTGAAATGAATCAAGTAACGATTGTTTGAATCAAAATACGGCTTAGATGTTCCAAAGTGACGCGAAATAAACTTGAACACCCCCAAAATGGTTTTTAAAAAACACTAAAAACCTGACAAACGAGTTTAAATACTTCTTCCAAAAATTACTCCAAACTATACAAAAATATACCAAAACCTTACCATTCAATCTCTTCTTTCAGTTTGTCTAGCTGAATATTTTCGAAGGAAAGGAGAGGAATGGGTTTTGTCGCGTAAAAAATGGCCTATTTTCAATATTTTTTTTTCATGTAAAAGATTATTTATTTAATTCAAACTTTTTTCTGTTTTATAGATACATATTTAAAGGATAATTTCTGAAATTTTCAAAAAAAAAACAAAGTAAAACTCCTCCATTGCGACGTCATTTCCGGTGACCCCTCGGAAAAAAGGTGCGTCCGCGTTGTCAGCATAACTCCTGACAGGATCGTCCAAAATTAAAAAAAAAAAACAAAAAAAGGTGTTTTAGGTAAGACCATAATCTCGTGCTTGAATGAAGGAAAGACAAAAAAAGTGACAATTGGAATTTTGGCAGACATTTTTCCAAAAAAAAAAATAATAATAAAAATTTCGGTCAAATTTGCGTGACATTTTATTATTTTTTTTAAATATTTGTAATTGAAAAATATTAAAATCATTCGTTCAAGCACAAGAGTAAATTGTACCTCGAACATCTGTTCAAAATTTCATCAAGATCGGTTGAATAGTTTTCGCGAAAATTTGACAACCGACTTGGAAAACACGGTTCCGAGAAAAACGCGTTTAAAGTTTTGAGTAACAATAATACCTGACTTGGAGCGCACACCTTCCAAAGGCTGTATATCCGAAACTATTATTCGGATCGACATGAAAATTTAGTACAATATTCTTAAGATGTTGTAGAAATTAATAAGCCAAAAAAAATCGATTTTTTTGAATCCACGAAACCCATGTAACCCCTTAATGAACTTAGATCGCAGACAAATTGTTCAGTGATTTTTCGGTTAGAAAAAACTGCCAAACTAAAATTTATTTTATGACCTAGGGAGTTTTACTATATGTATATTATTTTTTTGGGGTCGCTGAATTTGAGTCCATCAGATCAGTGTTTTAACATAGCCTCAGAAAACTAGCGTTTTCAAAGCCTCATCGGATTCGCTTGAAACTCGTTATTCTGAGTTTTTTGGTGTCGCTAATTACGAATCCGGTGTCGGTTTTTTTCAAAATAAAAATGGCAGACAGTATTTTGAAGACTTGATTGGATTCGCTTGAAACTCGTTATTCGGGGGTTTCGGATTTAGAGTCCCAAAAAACATAGGACATATATAGTAAGACCCCCTGGTCATGACACATTTTTTTTGTGTGACTGTGTAATTAGGAGATTCTTCAATGCCAGTTTGATAAGTTATTCCCAATATACTCCATTCAAGTCCAAATGCCCTTAGTGAAGCACCCTTTCTATGCACTTACAACAGCATTCTGCCACTGTATATTACAATTTTGCTAATGTTTTCGGTTTCAATGTGAATTGTGTGTTTGCATGCAGTTTGCGGTCCGTCAAGCATATTTAGTGAAAGTGGACACATAAATAAATGGAAATTGATTTTCAACATTTTCTTTTCAATCATTAAAGCTGTACAAGCTCCCAAATGGCCATGCCAAGAACACAAACGTATAATATTTTCTATGAACGTAATGAGATGTTTGTAAAAATATAAAAAATATAAATAAATATTAGAATTTTGCAAATTTCCTGTGAGTGACCTTAGAAAAGGTACAAATTGAAAGCGTAAGCTACACGCTGTCAGTGTCTTGTACTCCTTGCTGCTTTTGCAATGAATTCAATTTCAACAACCTTAAGTTGCTTGGCAGCTGGAAATTGATATTTTCTAGCTTGATAAGGGTCCTTGCATTTAAATACTTGGTTACATGGGTACAGACCATGCCACCGACACAAGCGCGCACGATTTTTGCCACCCGGTAACAGCGCAACAAAGAAATAACTGAACTCTTCGCAATCCATTCAACCTGTCACATGCGTCGAATCAACTTGTTGGCAAGCAAGAAGACAAAGAAACCGAACATAACAACAAAAATAAAGAATTTTCTACTGAAGACGCAAACCAGTTATATTATATAAGAAAGCCATACAAAAAAGGATATTCACATTTTGCACTCCTTTTTTCACTTTGACTACTTAAAAATCTGCAAAAAAAAGTTTGAGGGTAGTGAACAAGTGATACATAACCGTTGAAAAATATAGTTGTCTGCCAACAACAGCAACAAGCGCTGTGATAAGTAGTTATAGTTTGTGGGCGTTCGCCTTGTACATATGTGTACCGTTACATATGGTACTTATGATTGTACATTCTATTCCTGTTTTTGTGTCATCTGATAACGCTCGCCGACATAACCTGTGGGGAGGTGTCATTTACAGTGATACAAACTGTGTTTACTGAGGATTTATGGTTTTATGTTATGTTATCGAAAAAATGGAGGGTTTGAACACGTTTGGGATGCCTTCAAATGGCTTATGAGTTTTGCTGAGAAATGCTTATAAAATGTTTTGAGTATTTCCCTTAAGTTGGGGCTTGAACACAGCATGTATCTAGTGTTAGTCATGTACTTTACTCACTAGAATAGCAGTCCCTTAATTGAGTCGAGCCCCGCTGTGATGCCTATTAGTGAATTAATTGCCAATGAAATTGTTGGTTTTAACTCGATTCAATACATTTATGCTTAATTGAGTTCAATTAAATTTTTTTTTATAAAAAATTAAATATAATTTAAAGATAAAAAATAAATTGAATTGAGTTTAAAATCGTTATTGAGCTTAATCGAGTCAATTAAGCTTAATTGAGTTCAATTAAATTTTGATTTTTATTAAAAATGCAAAATAATTAAAAGTAAAAAATTAAATTGTATTGTATTGAGTTGAATTAAAACATTCAAATTAAAATCTTAATTGAGTCAATTAAGGAGTTATGACTTCATTTGATTAAAAGTTATGTAAATTTAAATTAAAAGAACTGTTTTATTTATAATTCGCCATAATCCTTAACAGTTTTGCTATGTTAAGCTTAATTGAGTTCAATTAAATTTTGATTTTTATTAAAAATGCAACATAATTAAAAGTCAAAAAAGTAAATTGTATTGAGTTGAATTAAAACATTTAAATTCAAATCTTAATTGAGTCAATTAAGGAGTTATGACTTCATTTGATTAAAAGTTAAGCTTAATTGAGTTCAATTAAATTTTGATTTTTATTAAGAATGCAACACATTTAAAAGTAAAAAAATAAATTGTATTGTGTTGAATCAAAACAATCAAATTCAAATCTTAATTGAGTCAATTAAGGAGTTATGACTTCATTTGATTAAAAGTTATGTAAATTTAAATTAAAAAAACTGTTTTATTTATAATTCGCCATAATCCTTAACAGTTTTGCTATGTTTCTTTATATTACCGTTATAGAATCCTCACACATTCCGAAACCTTAAATGTTGCATTATTTTGCATTTTTAGTGCAGCCACAAAATTGTTGGAATACGAGACTATTCTGTTTATGTGACTGTCCTATTTATATGCTGATGTGCAGCAAATTTAAATGTTATGTATTTTATACTTATGTATGTATACACCACGGCTTCTCTCAATTGTATGCAAACATACACACTAACACATTTGACGTCCTTAACATGCACCAAATACATGGAGCATGCTTTGCATTGAATTCCTGCTGGAACTAGGAAGTGACAGCGACACAATGGCGTCGCTACGAACGCATTGAAATCCAAAGTGCCAGCAGTAAAATGAACTCGTTTACAACTGCTTTGTAACTCGTATGATTGAGAAGTTCAACTAGTCCCAAAATAAACTAGTAAAACCAGTTTCTAAGTTATAATTAAATTATTCTTTAAAAAACAGTTTTATTGACAAAGTAGTTCAAATCTGATCTTTTTTGGACTAGTTTATTTTCCATCAAAAATGCTTAACTTTAAAATATTATTTTTCTGTCAATTCATAGTGTTCATGTTATTGATGTGGTCTTTTATGGACTAGTTCAGTTTCAGTCACTAGAATATACAGTTGAACTTCCCTAACTCGAATCTCCATAATGAACAAAAAAGCTACGAGTTAGAGAGACTTCCCAGTTACGGAAGGTAATTTGTATGAAATTTGACTTCTATTGCCAATTTAAGAGTTCGAGTTATGATGAACTTCGAGTTATTGAAGTTCGAGTTATGGAAGGTCAAATGTAGTTATAAATTTGTACTTTTTCGGACTAGTTCGGACTAGGACTGCATTATTATAGTCAGCATATACCCTTCTTCCATACATCCATACATACTATTATGCAATCAGTGGATGTTTGGCGGGCAAGCTATCCCCACCATCAACGACTACAACACTTTGCAAACACTTTATGATTGCTGATGGCGCGAGCGAGTGTGGTGTGGCATGGCGCACATCTGCGATTTGACCTTAATTCCTCATATTGAATTGATTTCTAGTTAGTTTTTCATTTTCTACTTTTATCCCCCCGCACCCCCACAGCAATATATCCACCGAAGCGAGAATTAAAAGCGCGCTGAAGGCGCTATCAATGCGAGCAGGTGAAATGTGCAAAAAGGAAGTTGGGGCTGTAAATTGCAGCGTGTGCTTCAATAACCAGCAGGTTAGCCTGGCGTGAGACTCGTTGTCTACATTCCGGCATTCCAGCTGGTACACAACTGCAACTTCTGGTTTCTGCTTTGCGCTTCCTTTTGAAATATTTCTCGAGTAACTGCAGCGCAAGTGTCATTCTTATTATTGTTTTTCATATTTTATTTTTTTTGTGCCAACTTCCTGTAGTGCAACCCCTGCACGACACATTTTTCGCATCTTTGCGTCTTGTGGTGGCACTTAGCTGGTTGCACGAGCAAAATGCCGCACGTCCTGCTACTTTCTTACAGCACTCTACACCTTGCTCCGCCTCTACTACTACTCCTCCTTCGCCGTGTGCGAGTGCATTGTGCGCCAAAAGTCAGCAGCTCACATGCTTCCGCTGGCGTTCTCGGCGCTCGAGAGAGTGTGCTTATGTGTATTGACTTGCGTGCGGCTTTGTGGTTGCACTCGACACGCATGTGACGGCTTGTGCAGCCATGGCAGCGTCCGAGACGCACGCTGCCGACGAGTTGAGCAACTTGTGAGTGCACGCAGCGGAGTGAACGTGACTGATGTGTGCTATGTAGAGGTGCTCGGTCGTCGGTTGGTCTCCTTCCTTTGTCTTATGGCTCTTTGTTGAGCATGTTCTTCAAATTTTTGTTGTTTTTGTCTGACAGGTCATTGGTCTCTTTGAGTTGAGTGGCGGTTTCTTCGTACTCCTTTCCGTTGGGTATTTTACTTCGCGCCCTCGGTGTTTGCTGATCCTAAAATCTAGCCTAATTTTTCTTTCCGCTCCGAAATGATTAATGATGTGGCATGAACTTGTCGGCGTTGGCATTTCCACCGCGCTCTTTTTCTATGCGCTTCGAATTTTTCTCTCTATTTGTTAAGCGTCGATTCTTTTATGTTTGGTCCGCTGTCGCATTTGGTATAAATTGGAAAAGTTTGGTTTTTGACACCACATCGCCAAGGTGTCGCCTGCCATTTTGTAGTCCAAGTGATATTTTGATTGATTGCTTAGAAAGTTTATCCAAAAATATAGCTTTGTTTTGTTATTAAATGGATGACTATAATGGAATAGTGTGTGTGATTAGTAGTGTCATATTTCATAATTTCTAAATATAGAAGCTCTCATTTGCGATAAATAAATTTTGGCCATATTGTTGAAGATAATTATATTTATTTATATCAATTTGTTAAAATGAAATCTTTAAAAATTTAATGGCAATAAAATAGTTTTCAAATGATTCTCAAATAAAAAGGTAAAGTCAATAGATTAAGTAGTTAAACTTGGCTAGATCCTTCTAAAAAGACCTAACTTTGACAATATTTTCTAGTACTAAGCAAAAAGGAATCGAATTTCTCTTTCAAGCTTTCAGATGTGTTAACAGATTTTATATTGACATTTCGATACAAATGGGGCTACTGGAGCAATCATGGGGATTGTTCTGTTCTACGGTATTCTGGTGTGGTGGACGGGTACAACGAAATCTACATATCGGAAGTCGATGGAAAAGGTTCAGCGGCTTGCAGCGTTCTGTATAACGGGGATCCTAAGACCCACCACATAGAACAGTCGTCAAGGCAATAACCTCGATTCCAATATCGGCCAAAAATGTAGTTGAGTAGCAGGACAGCAGTGGAGAATGTCGCCAGGAATATACGGCTACACTTCTACTGGCAAGGCCATAAAGGCCAACGAAATCGTAGACGGGATTGCCAAAAGTGGTGTACAGCTGTCACCCGAAAACATGATTGTTAGCGGTGAATCAATGCACTGTCTGTACGATGACATAGACAGGTGCATGAAAAGAAAGATCAAAGCGCGCTGGAAGGATCTGTAAAACCGCAAAGGTCACGTACAAAGCGATAGATCGTAAATATATTATACTAGGTTCATACTGACACTCGATAGAAAGGGCTCCATGACCATGGTTGGGATTCTTATTGGTCACAGCCTAGTAGCGGCACACGCCTATAAGATAGTGCCGTCAGATCGGCAGGAATGCAGCAAGTGTCAAGAGCAGGGCACCAAGGAAACAGTGGAGCATCTCTTCTGTGTTTGTTTTGTACTAGCAAGACAACGCTTCAGACATCTAGGACCCCACAGTGCGATAAGTTGGAGGAGATGTCATCAGTGAGGCCTCATAGTCTCTTGAAATTCACGTCCTAAACGATGACTACTACTCAGAGAATACGTGAAGGCATTCCATCTGGTATCGCTAAGGACCATAACTGCTCTATGCGTGGCCTAAGGTCTACCAGACCAACCTAACCCTGATTGAATTGGATCTGATTTTTACTGAGAGAATATATATAGGATGGTGTACAGCGAGATATGATGTGATATGATGCCTTTTGGTACAAAGATTGTTTCGATGTTAAGTAATTTGTTTTTTATTTTTCTATTTTTAGATTAGATCAATTTCCTGATGATTTAATTCCATTAAAAATGTTTTTATTCATTTTTAGGAGAATTTAGTTTGTTGTGATTTGATATCTTGGTCTAATGTAAGGCAATATGATATGAAATTCGGTGATTGCTTGATATTTCAACTGAGTTGGTTTGCTCTTAATTCATTGTCTATGAATTTGATATAATTTAAATTGTATGTTAGTTATGATGTGACATGCTGAGATGCGATGTGATGTTCTACATGTTGTTCTCAATGTAAAAGATTTCCAGGGATATTGTGTGAAAGCTTCTAATCAAATGTTTATGGCCATTAAAAATATGCGATGTAAAGATATGATGTGATGTGGTGATGTGATAATATTATTTGTGATATGCTAAAGGATTGCTATATCTAATATTTTATCATGCACTATAAATCCGGCTGGTTAAGTGATATAATTTGAACTGATAAATGCATTATCTATGTAGCGACTCGATTGATTTTTATGCTGATATATGATGTGATGTTAAATTCTGACTTGTTGTACGATATGTTAATGTCCATAAAATTAGCCGATAATCATTATTTAATTGTAAATTGAAAAGTGCATACGAAAAAGTGTCACCACGCTGTCAAAGTTTTTTTTTTAATTTTAGCATGATGTGATGTGATGTGATAATATGATGCGACTTGATGATAAGATGTGATATATTTTTTGAAAATGCTATTGCTTCGAATGCAATCTCTAACTGATTATGAACTATGAAAAACTAATATTTATTTAAATTTTAATGCAGTCCTCAACAATGCTTTATCATGAACTTACTTTCAACTATTTTGTTATAGTTTTCATTTCTGTATTTACATGTACATATGTATGTATGTATGTATGTGTGTGCATGCACCTGCATTTAAGCACTTGTTTTGTAAATTTATTGTACAAATATTATTATTAAAACTTGTTTATCATTCTTTTGTAAATATTTAGGCACAACAACAAAAAAGTCACTGCAGTAAATCGTTTTATTTAATCAAGTCAAAGTGGAGATACTAAAGAGAACAACAATAACAACTACATATGAATACATTGTTATACAATAATAATAATAAAATAATAAAAGCAAGCGAGCAGCAAAGAAAGCAAAAGTTACATTTCTCCACTGTCACATATCGATCTCCATATTTATTTATTTTTTTTTTATATAAAAAAAATCGTCAACTGTAGAGTCACCTCAAAAGCCAAACTGGACGAAACTGTGCGTTGCTGCAATGACAGCCGGCTGCGTGCGGCGCATTGCTGTTGTTTGACGCTTGCATTATCAACAGCGGCGACATCGCCGGCAATGTGTTTACCTCAATCGGCCAAACAAACGTGCGTTCGACTAATATGCTGTCAGCCGATATTGTTTAAGCGCCGAGTGAAATGAAGAATAAAATAAAATAAATAAATAGAAAACGTGTTTCTTTACACACAGTGATGCGACTGAAACAGCTGCTGCAACAATACAGTGCAGAGCAACAATAAAAGTGCTCCATAATATCGAACTCATACATACATACACGCATAATTGCATAAGCATAACAGAGCGGCTTGCTGAAGTCAGTGGCGTCTTTGTTACAAATGTATGTAATCTAGCCTATTGGCGTTTTCTGACGTCAGGCGGCGCCGGCGTTCGGTCAATTTGGTTGTTCACAATGCATTTTACACGCTTGTTAACCAGCTATTCGGTTGTTATTTTATTCATGTAAGAAATATACAGTTTCGTTTTCATTGATTGAATGGCATCGATCCGCATTATAACGGCACATTTTCTCAAAAA